>NC_047030.1:23483501-23783501 GCF_902652985.1 Pecten maximus | reverse complement strand
AACACCCTGTCATGTTTATAGGTGATAGAGTTACACCCTGTCATGTTTATAGGTGATATAATTACACCCTGTCATGTTTATATGTGATAGAGTAACACCCTGTCATGTTTATATGTGATAGAGTTACACCGTGTTATTTTTATAGGTGATAGAGTTACACTCTGTCATGTTTATATGTGATAGAGTAACACCCTGCAATGTTTTAGGTGATAGATTAACACACTGTCATGTTTATAGGTGATAGATTAACACCCTGTCATGTTTATAGGTGATAGATTAACACACTGTCATGTTTATAGGTGATAGAGTAACACCCTGTCATGTTATAGGTGATAGAGTTACACCCTGTCATGTTTATAGGTGATAGAGTTACACCCTGTGATGTTTATAGGTGATAGAGTTACACCCTGTCATGTTTATAGGTGATAAAGGTACACACTGCCATGCTTATAGGTGATAGAGTTACACCCTGTCATGTTAAATGGTGATAGTTAAATTACAAAAAACTAAGATTCTTGAAATGAGTTCAAGGAAATTGATTTATAGGTGACAGAGTTACACCGTGTCATGTTTATAGGTAATATAGTTACACCTTGTGATGTTTATAGGTGATATAATTACACCCTGTGATGTTTATAGGTGACAGATTAACACACTGTCATGTTTATAGGTGATAGATTAACACCCTGTGATGTTTATAAGTGATAGAGTTACACCCTGTCATGTTTATAGGTGATATAATTACACCCTGTGATGTTTAAAGGGGATAGATTAACACACTGTCATGTTTATAGGTGATAGAGTTACACCCTGTAATGTTTATAGGTGATATAGTTACACCCTGTCATGTTTATATGTGACAGAGTTACACCCTGCAATGTTTATAGGTGACAGAGTTACACCCTGTAATGTTTATAGGTGACAGAGTTACACCCTGTCATGTTTATATGTGATAGAGTAACACCCTGTCATGTTTATAGGTGATAGAGTAACACCCTGTCATGTTTACAGGTGATAGAGTTACACCCTGTCATGTTTATAGGTGATAGACTAACACCCTGTCATGTTTATAGGTGATAGAGTTACACCCTGTGATGTTTATAGGTGATAGAGTTACACCCTGTCATGTTTATAGGTGACAGAGTTACACCTTGTCATGTTTATAGGTGATAGAGTTACACCCTGTGATGTTTATAGGTGATAGAGTTACACCCTGTGATGTTTATAGGAGATAGAGTAACACTCTGTGATGTTTATAGGTGATAGAGTTACACCCTGTCATGTTTATAGGTGATAGAGTTACACCCTGTCATGTTTATAGGTGATAGAGTTAGACCTTGTCATGTTTATAGGTGATATAGATACACCCTGTCATGTTTATAGGTGACAGAATTACACCCTGACATGTTTATAGGTGACAGAGTTACACCCTGTCATGTTTATAGGTGATAGACTAACACCCTGACATGTTTATAGGTGATAGAGTTACACCCTGTGATGTTTATAGGTGATAGAGTTACACCCTGTCATGTTTATAGGTGATAGCGTTACACCATGTCATGTTTATAGGTGATAGAGTTACACCCTGTGATGTTTATAGGTGATAGAGTTACACCCTGTAATGTTTATAGGTGATAGAGTTACACCATGTCATGTTTATATGTAATAGAGTTACACTCTGTCATGTTTATAGGTGACAGAGTTACACCCTTTAATGTTTCTTTTTGACATTTTAACCGTTGTTATCTATATTTGACATTTTAACCCGTGTTGTTTATGTTTTACTTTTTAACCCTGTTGTTTATGTTTTACCTCTAACCGATGTTGTTTATGGTTTATCTTTTAACTCTTGTTGTTTATGTCCTACCTTTTAACCCTGTTGTTTATGTTTTACCTCTAACCGTTGTTGTTTATGTCCTACCTTTTAACCCTGTTGTTTATGTTTTACCTCTAACCGATGTTGTTTATGGTTAACCTTTCCCCCCTTGTTGTTTATGCTTTACCTTTTAACCTTGTTGTTTATGCTTTACCTTTTAACCTTGTTGTTTATGCTTTACCTTTTGCGTGACCTGTGATGAATGACATGCTTTACTTACAGCTCATCAGGCTAGGACGACGACAACACCAAAACCTACAACTGTGGTACAAACAGGTAAATTATTACAGTATTCAGAAGAAACAGAATAACCGATTGATGAAATATCAAGATATCGTCATGTCGTTTTGGTTGTTTGGAGTTTCCCCTCGCCTTATAGGCGTCAACACTATTGGCCGAGTTTAGATAGACTATAAAAGTATTATGACAAGACGTTATTAGACAAAATAAATACAGCATTCAACTATTTAGATATCACATAGAATGAATTTTAGAATATTTCCTGTATAGTGATTAGGAAATTATGGATAGAAGTGTATATCATAGTAGATATCTCAAACACCAATAAATCTTGGACATGTACATGTATAGCAAATTTTAAAACAATGCAAGTGATAATCAATGCAAAGATAACTCGCGACAATCGGTTCATTATTAGAGGTATCATGAACGGATGGTAGAAGTTTGTTTCTTCTTTGTACACTTTCATTTCTGTCCTTTCCAATAGAAATATACGCGGTAAATTTGTATTTTGTTGAGGAAAATCCAATATTGGTTATAGGATAATCATATTCCTGACTGTAATTTCCTGTTGTCTTCGTCAGTCGTGGTACCAATTCATGTTGTCTACCTTTCTATTGAATTTAGTAGGGAAACTCAATGTCCGACTTGTCAATGGAAGTAATGCCATGGAGGGTCGGGTGGAAGTCCAAGTTAATGGCGTCTGGGGCACTGTTTGTGATGACGCGTGGGATGATGACGACGCTAAAGTTGTGTGTAGAATGCTGGGATATGATCCGTAAGTAAAATAGGTTTCACCCTTTTTAGGCATCATTTGATATCAAATGACGGGTATGAACACTTCTTTCACTGATACTGGACCAAACTGAAATATCATAACACATATATACGTCTCTGACCATGATCATCTCACACATTATCAGAACCAAAACCCGAAACATAATGAGCAACTATGTAAATAACAAATAGGGGAGATAATCCCGTTTGATAATTCTAACAGTTCAAAGTGGCTCCAATATTGATCAGGCGATAATCGCCATTACGTGACGTCATGAAACTGTATTATTACTATTTTTATTTTATCTCTTACTGCGACTGTGTATATGTATTCAATCATACAAAAGTTATAAGTAAATTAAAATTTGGACAATTTCATAAATAAAGTTTTCTCATCTAACTTGTTAGTGGTTGCAAAATAACATATCAGAACTTATATAAGATAAGTTGTTAGCGTTTATAAGATTTGCACAAATGCATATGAAAATTGTGTTTATAGACTTGAACATGGTACGGTAATTTCTGAAAGTCGTGAGTTTACATGTTAATATCTATACAAATACACCTTACAGAAGAACAGCCAGTCATACGTCTAAGGCTAGATTTGGCCGTGGGTCCGGTCCTATTTGGCTCGACGAGACCCATTGTAGTGGACATGAGACCTCACTAAAGCATTGCCAGTTCCTCCCAAACTGGATACGGAGACTGTGATCATTTTGAAGATGCCGGCGTCATCTGTCACGCTAGTAAGTTTAAAACAAGCTCCGTGTAGTCCAAGAAGACCCAGAAGGATGAAACAGCTATATGGTAGAGATAAATTCGTGTTCGCCTCTGCTGTATATAACTCCCAGTTTACATTGAAAAATATGTTGTTTGTCGTTTGTACAATAATTTTATTATGTTTTTTTAAACCGGTCAGCATTTTTTTTAAACCATCTGTTATACTGATCTTTGGCAAGGTATAATTAAGAGAATATTGAATTAAAGTGACAAAGCATTAGTTTTGATGTTTATTTATACTATTTCATGTGTGTCCATCTTGATTACTTTGAATCAGAAACACAGCCAACAGCAGCTATCCAAACAACAACAAAAGCAACAACAACGACTACACAAGCTACAACAACAACAACAGCAGCAACAACATCGACTACCCAAACTGCAGCTACGACTAAAGGTAAAATCTAACGACTGACCCATTATTATATACATAGTTAATAATGATGTCATCAGGTAAATCTTGACAGATTTTTATAAGTAGATTTCAACGTATTTTAATAAGTAAATTTTAATGAATTTTGATAAATAAATTTCAACAGATTTTTATAAGTAAATTTTAACGCATTTTTATAAGTAAATTTTAATGCATTTTTATAAGTAAATTTTAACACTTTTTCATAGGTGAATTTTAACGCATTTTAATAAGCACATGTACATGTATAGTAAAATGTTGCAATGAAGTAACATCTAATGTATTTAATTTATTGTACATTGCATATCATAGTTTCAATATAGAAAAATTCCTTAACATCATTATTATATATAGTTTAGACATCATTCACACTATCAATACTTAACGATATTTCCGTAGTCAGCCTTTATGTAACTGTTTCATCTTCTGTGATTGTGATGTGGACTTTTGTAATTTATTTGTGTCTTGACAACTTGACAAAGAGGCGGGTTGTCTCGACAATTTACTTGTCCTTATTTTCGCCTTTTTTAAGCATTCATGTCTTTTTTTTGTTTCATTGGGGTATGAAAAAAGAAATTGTTTGCAAACTTATGAATCCGAGTAGCGGATTCTTACAAAAGTTTGCAAACAATTTTTGTTCATATCCCCATGAAACTAAAAAAATAATTGACGTCAACGCTTATAATTACTTTTGCAAATTGTTTATAAAAAATAAAACATGTTCTATGTACAATTGAACTGACGTTATACGGGAATTTTTTTCACAAATCAATACGTAATGTCAATGGCCGTATTGTGACGTCACATATTTCAGGCCATTTTCGGATTTTTTTCCCATAGAGGTATGAAAATAAAATCTCAACCAATCAGAAAGCCACATTCTGCGTACAAACACCGGGAAATTAATCATATACTTCACTGATCATATATCTACTATAGATGTTCGGATCCAGTACCTATATTTAACCATACCCTCGCTTATTACTTGCTAGACTAGATAATATTATGCATACATTCATTGTATTTCATATTGACAACTTGAATTTGTAGTATATCCTAATGTAGCAACATTCATTTTACTCTTAGATCTCTAGATCTGTCTTTCTTCCTGTCATTCTTCTTTGGTTTTCTTTCTTTATGATCATTATATGTACAATTGTATACTGTGTCGCTGTCACAATCTTTGTAATATGTAATTGTGGAGAGGGCTTTTATAAGTTGTTAAAAACTTGTGCCCAATCCAATAGTGTCTAAACAATAGAATATGTTCAAACCAAATCAGGTAAATTTTAATGTCATGGCTAAGTATAGTTTTGGTGTCAACATTGATTAAAGTGGTATATCTGCATTGCGTACAGTCTAATTTTAACACCAGGAAAAAAAAAACGTAAAATAAGATGGCATGTAATGTCCCCTGACTCTGTGAATCGTTTGGAGGGATTCGATACAATCTAGTATCAAATTGAGTCCAGATTGAATCTAGAATGAATAAATATAACTCTGAAGATGAATCAATAGAGTTTTTGTTTGAGGATATAAAAAAGCTAAAACATACGCTCGTCAAATGTTATTGTAACATTATCTCGTGTCTATTTCAGGTGGAAAATGGATTGTCTTTGGATAAGGTACATTTTTTTATTTTTTTTTTTTTACTTTTGTGTATTACTTGAAACGTAATATTGAGACTTGAGGACATGCACTACATGTAATTGATCTGTGACTATACTATGATGTTAACAATTGAAAAGCATGTCGATAAATTATTTGTCTGATTAGAGTCGAAATTAATTGAATATAGTATACATTCCTAGAGAAAAGAAGGTATGTGTAATAGTTTTCCTAACTAAGGAAATTTATTCATGACTCCCATTCGTTCTTAAACTAAAAAACTGAAATTGGTTGAAAATTTCAAGAAGCTACCGATATATACACTATGCTGTCGTTGATAACTTGGTAATAGATTTATTTGTCTTATCGTTTGATTGACAGCGCACGTCTGGAAAAATACAGGCATTAGGGAAGCGAACATACGTTGCATAAGATAAGACAACTTTTATCTGAGCTATCAAAAATTTCAACATGTATAGTTTCATTCAACAAAACTTTGGGACGCACTGGATAACGATATCAGAAACGTGCCTTCTGTACATTTGTCTCGCTTGATTAATTTTCTATTTTCCACACATTATTTTTTCAACCTAAATGCTGCCAAGTGTGTACGTAGATTTAAATAAATATATGATAAGATTAGACAATACTTATCCAATCAGCTTTCTATTATCACATCACTTGATAGGAAATACTCAAATGTACTGTAATGATTAAATTTTTTATTTTTCAATAGGTAGATGCCCATACCTCGAAACAGATGGATCAATATATTTCATTTGTCAGATATGATGTGTAGATAATATAAAGCAAGAAACGTACTCATTCCTGCACTGACTTGGTTGTTTTTATTACCTTGAGAGCTTATTAAAATTGCTGCATAAAACAGGTTGGACTGAAATAAGTATTGGCAGGTTTGGGTCCCATTGTCTCATTTCACTGGTATGTGTGCGTGTGTGCGTGCGTGCGTGCGTGCGTGCGTGTGTGCGTGTCTGTGTATATGTATGGAGGGGTCGATGGGTTTATTGGAAGGATGGATGGATTTATTTGAAGAATGAATTGATTTATTGGAAGGATGGATGGATTTATTGGAAGGAAGGATGGATGGATGGATGGATTTGAAGGATGAATGGATTTATTGGAAGGATGGATAGATGAATTGATGGATGGATGAATTTTTAGGAAGGGTGGATGGATGGATTTATTGGAAGGATGGATAAATGCATTGATGGATGGATGGATGGATGGATGGAAGGATGGATGGATGGATTTATTGTAGGGATGGATGGATGGATGGATGGATGGATGGATGGATTTATTGTAGGGATGGATGGATGGATGGATTTATTGTAGGGATGGATGGATTTATTAGAAGGATGGGCGGATGGATGGATGGATGGATGGATTTATTGTAGGGATGGATGGATGGATTTATTGGAAGGATGGATGGATTTATTGGAAGGACGGATGGATTTATTGGAAGGATGGATGGATGGATTTATTAGAAGGATGGGCGGATGGATGGATTGATTGGATGGATGGATGGATGGATGGGTGGATTGATTGGATGGATGGATGGATGGATGGATTGATTGGATGGATGGATGGATGGATGGATGGGTGGATTGATTGGATGGATGGATGGATGGATGGATTGATTGGATGGATGGATGGATGGATGGATGGATGGATGGATTTATTGGAAGGATGGATGGATGGATGGAAGGATGGATGGAAGGATGGATTTATTGGAAGGATGGATGGAATACCTACATACAACTGTAACTATGTCATCGACGACAAACTTTACTTATTGTGTACCTGTAGTGAACAATAAACTTGATACTAGTGTATTTACAGTTTCAGGTCAGGGGGATATGAGTCATTGTTATGGAGATAAAGCATTATACGTATTAAAACAGTATCGCACAAAATACAGAGAAAAAAAATATACCAAAAGTTTTGTTTTTCGTCACATCTGAATGGGAAAATAGCAAAAACGTGTGTTAAATATTATGTTACTAAAAGACCGTGTCAAAGGTACACCATTGAAGAGAATAGCATGTTTAACATGAATTTAGAATATATATATATATATAACTGCATCACAAAATGGTTTTATTCTCTTAAGAGATATTCAATGATTCAGGAATGAAGTTAGAAAGAACTACCTGAAGAAATATGATCATTCAAAAGAGGAGAAATTTTAATATCACCTTCTTGTATATTGTGTTGTTTATGCATTGGATAAGATTAAGTAAAAACAAACAACTCTATATCCGTACCCATGTCAATACTCGTAAGAACTAAACACAGCATGCAAAGTCAACATTATCTAAACAACAAAACGGCAATGTTTTTTCTTTTGTTGTTGTTGTTGTTGTTTGTTTTATATATTAAAATGGTACAAACTTCCTGTTCTCATATAGAACATTAAAAAATTCTGTGTATGACTGACATAGATTAAATAGTAAGTCATAAATCTAACAATATGCATCATAAAACAAAATTACACTCAAAGTACAGAAACAAGAAAACTGTATCTGGCACTACAAAGTTCTGAACAACATGGCAGAGAGGGGACAAAACTAATACAGGTAACAAGTCACTAACGAAGGCACAACGGTGATCCAGTTTTATAATCAGGCTCCGTCAATTGAATTGATTATTAAATTTCATGTTTAAAAAGTTATTAGCCTGTGTCTGGCTCATTTTACGGAGAAGGCACAACCACACATACCTTTAATTATTACGAGACACAACCCCTAGAAAATCGAGGACGTAACAGCTGCACTTAAAGAAGAACAAGCCTCGCTTTCACCATCCTTACTTAACTAGAATCTGTCTATAGAGAGAAGGCTTATAAAAATCTTAGTTAAGGAAAATATTTAAGTTAAGGAATATAGAATAAACTGGGGACAATACTATTCAGCATCCGAATAATCTGTTTACCAGTCATGTGTCCAAAAATAGCTCGTATATTGGAAAATGGTATATGGAAAATTCTACCTGAAGCAGAGACTTATAATATAGTTATATAAGTCTGTATGAAGTGTCTGGACTCCAGTATGCAAAAACAATAGGAGACGACATTTCTTAATTTAATGTCCATTTCATCTATCAAACGAAGAAAGCATAGTGCTAAATGTTTTCAAGACGCGCGAGAAAATAGCAAAGAGGGAAATATCACTCTACTTGATTTAGAACGCAGCAAATTAAATCGCTGGGTGTAAATATTCACTTTAACACTTAAGCAACAGAATAAGTTAAATACCAGTATTTATAAAATGTTCTGTTCTGACGTACAACACATGCAAACGTTTTCCCGTAAACGTGAAGCGTATCATGACATAAACTTACCAAGTCAACAATTAGAATACGGGCACCATCTTTTGGAGAAGAACCAGTGCATTCTGGCCACAGAGTGTAGGAACGTACATTCGCACACCTGACAAATTCCAGTTGTTCATTGGGATGTGCATTTGCAAACAATTAGGAAAAATATCATTTTATCAGAATGTAATAAAAAGTAGGATGCTGTTTGTCTACAAAATGTTTGATAGACTATTCTTACCTCAAAATTAAAGAAGTTAAATTTGAAATGAATTTGATAGAAACTTATCAAATACATGTACATAGTGTGCGAAATTACGCACATATACTTTAATGCATGGTGAAACGAGAAAGCGTTCCAAAGAAGGACGAGTATTGCCACTAATTCGGACAATATCTGAGGATGTTATCGGACATTGTGTATTCCATTTGACGTCACTTGTTGTGACGTATATGAAAACACCGACAACAATAGCGCTTATAATTAACCCATGCAGAAATGTCACCAATCGCATATTAGCGTTAAATCAATTTTAATGTATTTTCAAATGCAACACACTTTAAGCATCGATACATACATATTATACATTGTACAATAATTCACGAGTACAAAATATCAGAGAACACAGCGGAATTCATTCTGCCTAATATCTGAAACAAATAAAATCAGAACACTCAAAACCCAGCTTATCTCTGAATGCAGATTTACATAATATCCATCATTTAATTGTGACATTCTGTCCGACGTGGCACGAATTTAGTATTTTAAATAGCTGATCATGAGTCAACTTGTATGCAGAGGGTGTCTGTAAAAATACGGTTTGATATATGATTTTCTCAATTTGGAAAAAGCGGGATATACAAATATAAAATGAGTTTCATCCTCTACTTCTACTTCTACTTCTACTTCTATCTTTTACATAATAAACATAGCCTTTGGGCTCTTTGGATACCTTTATATCTACCAGTTTCAATAGTAATGTGCCTGTACCCTAAACATAGTCAATCTATTTTTAAATTTTACAGTTAGAGGCTTATTAAGATATATATATGTGATTCAAACAGATCAACAATATGCTGTTACAGAATACACATAGTGAAGTTTTAAAGTTGTGTCTCAACTCTTGGACAGAGATTTGTATATCAGGTGGTATATACATCTCTGTCTTGGATAAAAATATGGTGTGCCCGTTGAGGGAGTAGCGGCAGAATTATTATTTTTTCATTATATGGATAAACTTGGTCAATCACGCGTCGTAACACTCCAGACTTCTAAGCTGTTTTTAACATGATACAAAAATCATTTTACAATTAGGTTTACTTAAACTGAGCTTCTAAGTTCGTTGTGACAAGAACAAGATTTTAAAATACAATTATTGGTATTAAACTTTTTAATCCAATGTATGATGGCAGCAATTTTACGCCTAATTAGCAAAGGGAAGCGAGTAGATTATGAAAGTATATAAGTCTTTTTAGCTCCTGATTACATTGTATCTCGCCCGGGACCAGGATTCGATTCCTGTTGGGGCACTTGGCGGGCATCATCCAAGTGTGTTTTCCCTGCTCTTTCACATAATTTAGAACCGACTATGTGTATAATCTTCTCATTTTTTTCTCTCTGCCATTTCAGCAAACATTTCGTCGACAATTTCCTTGAAACATAAATATTTTTCCCGGAACCTTCCTGTCCGGTGATCTTTCATTTGATCCGGATTTTACCCTTTCCCAGTCCATAGAAGTTAAACGTTTGATTGCAAAGGAACTCTTTTATCTCTGCGGTCAAGCATGCGTCTGACTTAGTTGGAGCGCTTCCTTTTATGCATGCAGGCCGACTAACGCAAATAGGTGATATTATATTTTCAATAAAATATTTGTTATATATGCAGATATTTTTATAATAGATACGGATTAACTGTGTCGAGAGCCAACCATAAAATAAAGCCAAGAAAATAAAACTTCTAAATATACACAAATCTAATGATCACCGAATTAAATGTTAACATGTTTTGGCTATAGTCGGGCGAGTACAAAACCCGGAATGCACTCAGGCGTGAAGAGATTTTTGTTGATTTATTGTGTTTATTAGGTCATAATTCCGTTATTACTGAATGGAGTTTTGTTCAGATACCAGCAGTAAAAGGGTTGATTTATCCCCTTTAAAATGGTATAAGTTATATTTAACAGTATCAAAAATTAGAAGTGAAAGTGGTGGCCGGAATGAACCCATATGGAATAAAAATGTCGATATTTACAACTGTTTTCGTTATAATAAATACCCATATCTCAAATATTACTGAACAGATTTTTGTTCGAGAACCACACAAAAACGGAGAATTTAGTACTCTTTCACATGGTATAAACTGTTTGAATACATGTTCGATATTACTTTCAAAAGTGGTGGCCGGAATGAATTGATGTGGTGTGAAAAAATAGCAAAATCGTCAAAGTTACATGTAAATTTCCATCTTTATTGGTCAATAACTCTTTTATTACTTAACCGATTTCTGTTCGGAACACACTCTGGACAAGATAATTTTATAGGCTTTAAGCTGATATAACTTTTATTAATATTCATTACAAATTCGGTGCAAAAGTGGTGGCCGGAATGAACCTAGTTGAAATTCACGGACGCCATTTTACGAGTATGTCCAAGCCGATACCACACTACGTCTATACTAAAACAACATACTATATAGGCCTATACGGTACACCGGTCACCATGACTAGGTAACGGGCGGCTCGTTCACACCTTGATGAATATAATTAATCTTTAGATGAGCTTACGCTGGCCGATGACTGTTAACTAGGAAGCCAATTATATACTACTTATAAGATAATCCAGTCCAAGACAGTGAATCAGTTCAAGAACCTAATGTTAGTTAAGTTAGTGAATCTAAAGAAGTTGACATATCAAACGATCTCAAAACCGACAAACAACAAATAACTGATAATATTCAAGAAGGTTTAGAAAATAAAAGTCAACCATCAAATAAAAATCTGTCTCAGGTATGTTTAGCTAGATTAGTTTTAGAAAATAATGGTGTCACTTTTGTTGAAAATCAAAAAGCGTTCGTTGAATGTGGGAACAACAATTCTAAATATGCAGTTACATTATATCCAAAGGAAACTTGTCAATGTCCGTCTACTGGAACTTGTTACCATATCATGGCTGCTAGAATGAAAATGGGGGATGAAGTTGTAGACAGTAAAAGAACCGTTAGTTTAAAACAGTTGTCTAAAAACAGTTTAAAAAGAAACGATAAAAAATCAGGCAGAAAAAAACCAAGATGTAACGATTATGATAGGGATGTAATTGCGGCACCTGATTCGGTTACTCTTAATCAAGATAATGATACAATAATGGTAGATAGTACGCCACCTAAAACGCCAAAATTTAACATTTCCAATAAAGAATGGATTTGTTCTGATATTATAAATGAAGAACAATCAATAATGTCTAAACAATTTCCTGGTTTGAATGGTTTTCAGTTGACAAACTTAGCTCCAGTATATGATTCAAATAAATGCAAATGGAAAAACCAAATAGCTTTTCAATCTGTAGTTTCACCTTCTGTTCAAATTCACCATAATGGAAGAGACCACTGGGTTACAAGTTTTCAAACAAGTAATGGGGATATATCCATTCTAGACAGTTTAGCATCAAAAGAAAATCATACAGTTAATACTCCGTCAATCGAACTTCAGCTTTGTAGTATTTACGGTAATAATAAAAATAGTATCCCAGTCAAAATTTTAGATGTACAGAATCAAAATAATGGCTACGATTGTGGGCTTTTTGCAATAGCTAATATGGTAGAATTTTGTTTTAAAGGTAATTCATTCAAACAAAAAACTAATTTCATTGAAAATCAAATGCGGGATCACTTAATTTGGTGTTTAGATAAAGTTTATTTCATGCCGTTTCCACAGTTCGTTAAAATAGCATCACAACTAAAAAAGGCAAGTAATAACAGTATCACAATAAATTGTAGTTGTTCTTGTGGGTTTCCAGATTGGATGGATGAAATGATTGGCTGTGACTGGAGAACAGGTAGGGTACATTGCAAAACGTGGAAACATAAAGAGTGTGCAAATCTTACAGAGTCTGAAGAACAATGAAACAAAAATAGAATAAAAAGATAACAATAAAAAAATTAAATTCATTTAAATAAAACAATAAAGCAAAAATAAACTGACTCTATGAAAATAAAAGAATAAAAAAAAATAAAAAAATAATGGGCTCTTAAGTAGAACTGCGTCCACGTCGCAGAGCCTGGTAACATTCTAACAGAATGGCTAAAAGTTCTACAGGTAATTTTTCCTTGCTCGAGTTACTTCCCTTGTATTAAAGAACTAGCATGTAGCTTGTGTTGTTTTTACATTCAACTTTTGTTCAAAATGGCGTCCGTGAATTTCAACTAGGTTCATTCCGGCCACCACTTTTGCACCGAATTTGTAATAAATATTAATAAAAGTTATATCAGCTTAAAGTCTATAAAATTATCTTGTCCAGAGTGTGTTCCGAACAGAAATCGGTTAAGTAATAAAAGAGTTATGGACCAATAAAGATGGAAATTTACATGTAACTTTGACGATTTTGCTATTTTTTCACACCACATCAATTCATTCCGGCCACCACTTTTGAAAGTAATATCGAACATGTATTCAAACATTTTATATCATATGAAAGAGTACTAAATTCTCCGTTTTTGTGTGGTTCCCGAACAAAAATCTGTTCAGTAATATTTGAGATATGGGTATTTATTTTAACGAAAACAGTTGTAAATATTGACATTTTTATTCCATATGGGTTCATTCCGGCCACCACTTTCACTTCTAGTTTTTGATACTGTTAAATATTACTTATATCATTTTAAAGCTGATAAATCAACCCTTTTACTGCTGGTGTCCGAACAAAAATCCATTCAGTAATAACGGAGATATGTCCTAATAAATACAAAATATTATGAAAAATCTCTTTACGCCTGAGTGCATTCCGGGTTTTGTCCTCACCCGCTATAGTCGTTTGGAACAAGTAAATGAAAGCGATCATAAGTTGACTTGTCAACATGAGAATTCACTTTTTATTTCCACGAGCGTGCAGCTATTTAACTAAGCCTCGAATGCGACATGCATCCAATAGGTGCAGATCTTTTCATTGTACTGTCCCGATACGTTCAGTAGAGCTGACAAAGGTCCGTTACCCTAATTTGAAACGAGGTCCATTTTCTATTCTCGGGGACGCAGATGTGCAGTTTTTCGAACGTTTACTTTCCGGTGCTGGAAGAGTATTGGCCGATGCCTCTGAGATTGAAGGATACAACACAGATTGGTTGAAAACATGCAGAGGTAACTTGTTCTCAAGTTATGGGGAAGGTACACTTGGACAACTTTTTAATGGTGCTGAACAGCTGCTGAGTCCTCGTTTCGATTTTTTATACAGGTCAAGCACATATGCTTGTTAATTCTTACAGCTATACTGTACCAAACTGACTAAAAATAACATTTTTGCAATAAAAATGTATGCGCGCAAAAGCCACATCTGAGTCTTTCATGTATGTTTATAAACAGCATTCGAACACATTGAAAGCAATTTTGATCTGAACTAATTCGGTTAGGTAAACAATTGCTCTATGGTTTCGACTCAACATTTATTGTATTATGACCAAAATGAGACTCAAACTAGGACCCCTGAACTCTAGACCGATGCTCTAAACATGTGAGCTACCTAGCCACCAGCGTTCAGCCCTGTCTGATAATACATGTACATTCCTCCCTCCTTCAACAAATTCTTCGACCCCAAAGACACACAAAACCACAGGTGCCTGACTCGTTTTATAAAATAATAACATATAAGCGTACATATAAATTATCTCATTTATATGTACTCTTATATGTTATTATTTTATAAAACGAGTCAGGCACCTGTGACAAAACATATTATACCACCTTCTGTGGGTATTAAGTTGGGCACATATGTAAAAGGATAGGGAAAATGCAACTACCAGACTTGAACCCTGGACCTCTGAACTCTTGACGGACGATAAAACCATTTGAACTACCTGGCAGCATTAATCAGCCCAGTCCTGTTCCCCTACATACAGTTGAGTGTAGACTAAAGGTTACACAAAGTGCACTCCGAGTGCACTCCGTTTGGACTTGGAGTGCACTCTGTTTGGACTCCAGGTAAACTTGGAGTGCACTCTAAGTTTACCTGGAGTCCTATCAGGCTCCAATCCTACCTGGGTCCACAAGTTTACCTGGAGTCCAAACGGAGTGCACTCCAAGTCCAAATGGAGTGCACTTGGGTGTAACCTTTAGTCTACACTCAACTGTATCTTGTGTTTGGGACCGGGAAAACTCTAGACAGTTGTCAAAACTCTCTAAGTCCAACCAATTACCATATGTACATGTCAGCTATGCTACATGTATAAATAGGGGTGGGTCCCCCGGGTGGCGCAATACATATCTACATGTATTCCTTTGCTTCACAAAAACCCACATGGGTCTATGTGCAGAATGTTCATATATAATGTAGATATACACATACAACCTACATAAATACATCACGATAAATATGTATATTGCATTTTGCAGGGAGCAGTGAACTTGTTCTTCGACCTAAGACAACAGAGGAAGTGTCTGCCATTCTGAATTACTGTAACACACGCAGACTAGCTGTGGTTCCTCAGGGAGGCAACACAGGCTTGGTGGGGGGAAGCGTCCCCGTGTTTGATGAAGTTGTGGTATCAACTCAACTCTTAAACAAGATTATCAGTCTGGATGAACTGTCGGGTAACTCAAGTTGCTAATGAGATCAGATGTATAATGAACTTATAATTAACCTTTGTTTTGGTAATTAATTTTGACTTTACCATAATGTCTCCTTCTCTGGTCCTATCAAATGATATTAAATAGGTTTAGAGTTCATCTATTGGTATTCAGACCTTCTTTCTATCCAAAATCTTATGATGATGGCATTTTTTGAATGAAAGTAGGTTCACTGTGACCTATATTTTGATTTCTAATACCTATCTCTGAAATCATTTGGAATTCTCATAAAGTATTTCAACCATCGTTAAAAAATAATGATTGCTCTTCTGGAACATCTAGGGATGGAAAAGTGTTTCATACCAGAGGTTATGATGACCGAAATATTCTATTATTATTTTGTTATTTATTCTGGGTCATATGAACAAATCAAGCCCTGTGCTATGACCTATGATGGTGTAGTATGCCTGCAGCTGGTCCAATATATTTTACTGGTTATTAGCCCCCTACCTGTGAAACTGGGGGAGGGGGACTATAGGTTTCCTCCCAGTCTGTCCATCTGTGTGCTGTCAGTCCGTCGTCTGTCTGTCCGTCCGTCCTTCCGTCTGTCTGTAAGTCAGTCCACTCAGTTTTCCACACTTTTCTCAGCCATGCATCAATCTTTAGCAATATCCAGCATGCTTTTTATTACTTTGTTTGTATTTTTACCAGAGTTTGTTGTATAGGACTTAAGTCGGGCCAGTATGGATGTTAATTTCATAAGGGTTGATTGAAAGAAGAGAAATTCTATCATTACAGGAACTCTGGTGTGCCAATCGGGATGTGTCCTTGGATACATGGAGGAATATATAGCAGACTACAACCTCACTATTCCATTAGATCTTGGAGCCAAGGGCAGCTGTCATATCGGTGGCAATATAGCAACAAATGCCGGGGGTGTTCGCCTCCTCAGATACGGATCTCTCCACGGCAGCATCCTCGGTCTGGAAGCTGTAAGTAGTAGCTTACAAATACCTCTTATTGTCTCTTAATTAACATTTATCATATTGATGAAATTACAATTATATATAACAGGGATAGAGCAACCTCCTTCTGAGTTTGATATTTATTTAGTAAGTTTGACTTTCATAATCTCTCTCCTGGATTTCTGTACTTTTAGCAACTAGTGCACAGATGATTTCTAGGAGATGAAACGGCTGTTTGATGCAGTTTTATAATCATTATTGGACATATAATTTATCTGTGTATTATGGTAAAGCATCTGCCTCTGTCCATTCATCCCTGTATCTGTAAACAATTGGTTTATGTTTTGGTGTAAGTTTTTAGGTCATCTGACCCGAAGGGTCAGGATGACCTATAGCCATCATGCTTCGTCCGTCGTCGTCCGCCGTCCGCCGTGCGCCGTGCGCCGTCCGCCGTCCGCCGTCCGTAAACTTTTCACATTTCAATCTTCTTCTCAAGTTCCACAAGTGGGATTAAGCTGAAACTTGCCTGAAATGATCTTGAGATGGTCCTGACCAAGTGTTGTTATTTTTCGGGTCAGTCCGAAATCCAAGATGGCCGCCATAGCCGCCATTTTGAAAACACATTTTAAACTTCTTCTCAAGTTCCACCAGTGCTGTTGGGCTGAAACTTGCCAGAAATGATCCTGAGATGATCCCGACCAAGTGTTGTTATTTTTCGGGTCAGTCCAAAATCCAAGATGGCCGCCATAGCCACCATCTTGAAAAACACATTTTAAACTTCTTCTCAAGTTCCACCAGTGCTATTGAGCTGAAACTTGCCTGAAATGATCCTGAGATGATCCCGACCAAGTGTTGTTATTTTTCGGGTCGGTCCGAAATCCAAGATGGCCGCCATAGCCGCCATCTTGAAAAACACATTTTAAACTTCTTCTCAAGTTCCACCAGTGCTATTGAGATCAAACTTGCCTGAAATGATCCTGATATGATCCCGACCAAGTGTTGTTATTTTTCGGGTCGGTCCAAAATCCAAGATGGCCGCCATAGCCGCCATCTTGAAAAACACATTTTAAACTTCTTTTCAGGTTCCACCAGTGCTATTGAGCTGAAACTGGCCTGAAATGATCCTGATATGATCCCGACCAAGTGTTGTCATTTTTCGGGTCCGTCCGAAATCCAAGATGGCCGCCATAGCCGCCATCTTGAAAAACTTATTTTAAACTTCTTCTCAAGTTCCACCAGGGCTGTTGGGCTGAAACTTGCCAGAAATGATCCTGAGATGATCCCGACCAAGTGTTGTTATTTTTCGGGTCGGTCCAAAATCCAAGATGGCCGCCATAGCCGCCATCTTGAAAAACATATTTTAAACTTCTTCTCAGGTTCCACCAGTGCTATTGAGCTGAAACTGGCCTGAAATGATCCTGATATGATCCCGACCAAGTGTTGTTATTTTTCGGGTCCGTCCGAAATCAAAGATGGCCGCCATAGCCGCCATCTTGAAAAACTTATTTTAAACTTCTTCTCAAGTTCCACCAGGGCTGTTTGGCTGAAACTTGCCAGAAATGATCCTGAGATGATCCCGACCAAGTGTTGTTATTTTTCGGGTCGGTCCAAAATCCAAGATGGCCGCCATAGCCGCCATCTTGAAAAACATATTTTAAACTTCTTCTCAAGTTCCACAAGTGCTTTTGAGCTGAAACTTGCCGGAAATGATCCTGATATGATCCCGACCAAGTGTTGTTATTTTTCGGGTCAGTCCGAAATCCAAGATGGCCGCCATAGCTGCCATTTTGAAAACACATTTTAAACTTCTTCTCAGGTTCCACCAGTGCTATTGAGCTGAAACTTGCCTGAAATGATCCTGATATGATCATGACCAAGTGTTGTTATTTTTCGGGTCGGTCCGAAATCCAAGATGGCCGCCATAGGCGCCATCTTGAAAAACACATTTTAAACTTCTTCCCAGGTTCCAGCAGTGCTATTGAGCTGAAACTTGCCGGAAATGATCCTGATATGATCCCGACCAAGTGTTGTTATTTTTCGGGTCGGTCCGAAATCCAAGATGGCCGCCATAGCTGCCATTTTGAAAACACATTTTAAACTTCTTCTCAGGTTCCACCAGTGCTATTGAGCTGAAACTTGCCTGAAATGATCCTGATATGATCATGACCAAGTGTTGTTATTTTTTAGATTGATCTTAAAAAACACATTTTAAACTTCTTCTCCAGTTCCACTGGTGCCATTGAGCTTGAAATTGGTGAGAATGTTAAGGAAGGAGTGCCAACAAAGTGTTGCTATTTTTTCGGCCCTGTAAAAACTTTGGCATGGCAGCAATGGCGGCCATTTTGTAACATGATTGCGCAATCATGGTTTTCCTGAACAACACCTATTTCAAACTTCTTCTCAAATTCCACTGGTGGGATTCAGCTCTAACTTACCAGAAATGATCCTTAGATGGTCCAGACCAAGTGTTATTATTTATTGGGTCGGTCAGATATCCAAGATGGCCACCATGGCCAACAGTGCCACTATATACTTGCTACAGAGAATGCATACTACAATAATATAAGGGTTTTAATTTAGAGTCAGATGACCGTTAAGGCCCCTGGGCCTCTTGTTTTCATTTGGTCTACGGTTCAGTCAGATCATGTGTTATATTGTCCAAATTTTGAGCATCAATGCACTTGTAGGGTCTAACAAGGACATGCACAGTAATGAAGTAATTTCCAGAAATTTTATTCATATAATATGAATTTAATTTCAGGAAATCCTTTTTTTCTATTTTTTTACCCCTTTCAGACTTTAATTTGTAGGATAATTTTTACCAAGTCTAAGAATATTTTTGCCAGGCCTCAATACAAGCATCTATATTACAGACTTTTTATTGACTGCCAGATATTTAAATATCAAATAAGCAAAAAATATCATTCCATAGGGTCAGACAGGCATATTCTTCATCTGCTTTCTCTTTCTTAATATGTATGTAAAGATGACATTTACTCGTGTATTTTTGATGTAATTTAGAACTTATGTACATTTTAATCAGTGGGATGATAGTCATATATTCTTTGATTAATTGTTGGTGCCACTACACAAATTAAACCTAGCAAACATGGCTTGTGTTGTAATAGGTCTTGCCCAACGGAGAAATTTTGGACTGTATGTCAACACTCCGTAAGGACAATACAGGGTATGACCTCAAACAGCTATTTATAGGATCAGAGGGTACGCTTGGGATTGTCACGGCAGCCTCGGTCCTTTGTCCACAGAAACCATCAGCTGTAAGCGTAGCATTTCTAGGTAAGTTAAATTTGGTGTCAATACCAAACCTAGACTGGCCACCAGCCGTAAGATTTTGTAAAGACTTGCGCAGATAAATTCCAGAACAGGATTATCTCCCCTTAGTTTGAAACTTGGAATCAGACCTATCTTGGAGACCAAAATTATAAAACACAATTTTATTTGTAATTTTATTTTTCTAGAGACAGGGCCAGTCTATGCCAAACCTTGTTTTATATCCCTTTGTGTATAATCTCCTGAATATTTTTTCCTTACCTACTTTGTCTCTCTTCTTTATGGCTATATTTGTATTTATCCTGCAACTGCCACCGCATTGTCGGAATACACTCACCATGTATATTTTTGCTGTATACGGCAGTGACGGAAAACAGCTGTATTTTGGAATCTTAGCACGTGCTCAATTCTACTGACCTACTTCCATGTGAAACACCATTTAAAAGGCGAACATATTTGGATCATTGATGATACCGTTTCACTTCAAAATGATTATTTTTGATAACTGTTGCAAGATAAGCCAAGGCTCGCCACTTTTGTCTTTCTTTACCCTCGCCAAAATACAGCTTATATTTTAAGACACTGACCATGTATTCTCTATTTATATAATGCAGTAACATATTACAAGTGTCTTGGCCCATATCCAAGCTTCATTAGACTTGGTTTTAATTTGTTGAATATATCTACTCATTATGTTACTTTACATTAAGATGTACATAATTTTCAGGTTGTGAAAGTTTTGCTCGTGTGTTGGATATATACAAAGAAGCAAAAGGTATGCTAGCTGAGATTTTATCGGCGTACGAGTTTCTAGATGAGGCATCTGTAGCTGTGAATAAAGAAAATCTCAGGATGGCCTCCCCTATCGGTGATTTTCCTTTCTACATTTTAATTGAAACTTCCGGATCCAATGGTGACCACGATGAGGAAAAGTTAAACACATTTTTGGAAACAATGATGTCCAGCGGTTTAGTACTGGATGGAACTGTGGTCACAGAGACCTCTAAGATTAAGGTAAATGTGGTCAGAGACCTTTTTAAGATTGAGGTAAATTTTAGGTCACAAGCCAGGCAATGTCAGTGGTCACATTAACCTCTGAAATGAAGGTAACTTTAATGATCACGACTACCCTTACAGTGTTAGTGTCAAATCGTGAACTACCCTCATTAATCTGCATCATCATCATCATCATAATTCATCATCATCATCATCATCATCATCATCATGATTCATCATCATCATCATCATCATCATCATCATCATGATTCATCATTAAGGGCCACAGTTGCCGAATGATTAAGGTGTCTTGACACTTTATCACTAGCCCCCCACCTCTGGGTGGTGAGTTCGAAACCAAAGTAGGGCAGTTGCTTGGTACTGACCGTAGGTCGGTGGTTTTTCTCCGGGTACTCCGGCTTTCCTCCACCTCCAAAACCAGGCATGTCCTTAAATGACCCTGGCTGTTAATAGGATGTTAAACAACAACAACAAAAAATACTTATTATGGGATGGATATGCAGTCAGGCCTCATAGCCTCAAAGTCAATGGGGTCATGGAAAACCTATGAGATATATCAAGTATGTACATTGTATTCAAGGTAACCAAATATTGTTTTATGAAATTTCTACTCTCGGAACGTAAAAAAATTGAGAGTTTTATTTCGAGTTAAGCCAGGTCCTCGAATGATCAGAGTTTAAAGATAACAAATCTTCATTGTAACTTTAGTACATAACAAATAATTATGTTGATCTCTTGTTTTGATGACATAATTATATGTTTATTTCTCAGACTAGAACAAAATTATATATATACCTCAGTATATTTCTACCCAAAAACTTGGCCCACTTTAGCTGAGTGAGTGATTTTAACTTACTGACTGTCACTAGACCTTGGGTGGTCATGTGACAATAGGACCTGGTGGTACACTCGTGGGACTGAGCTTGCACCCCTTGTCCCTTTACTGTTAATGCTCAATGACATAGGGGCCACGGTGGCCGAGTGGTTAAGGTGTCCTGACACTTTATCATAAGCCCTCCACCTGTGGGTGTCAAGTTCAAAACCTACGTGGGGCAGTTGCCAGGTACTCCGGGTACTCCGGCTTTCCTTCACCTCCAAAACCTGGCACGTCCTTAAAATACCCTGGCTGTTAATAGGACGTTAAACAAAAACAAACCAAACCAAACTCAATGACATAATTTTACAGGCTCCTGGATTTTTTTTTTTTTTCCAAAAGATATCTTGATACTTTGAGAGTGTGTCAAGGCTTCTACGTCATAATTATATAGCTATTGTTACAAGTATGATGTTTTGTTCTACATAGGATATCTGGTCACTGAGAGAACGAGTTGCAGAAGGACTGTTACACGATGGCTATTGTTACAAGTATGATGTTTCCCTGCCCCAGGCCAAGTTTTATGACCTAGTTGTGGACATGAGAGAGAGGCTCGGGACATCCGTCATCAGAGTAGTGGGATATGGACATGTTGGTGACGGTAAGAATCCTGAAACTTGATATTTTTGTTGAAATTTGAATACAAATGTATGGCTTTCTTTAAAATAAAGTCAAACCTGCCTTATGTGGACCTTCCAATGGAAGCAATGAAAAAGGTCACACATGAGAGGTGGTCTCTTAATCCAGGTTCAGGTAACTAGTATTATAGTAAATAACAGTGGAAGGAGAAAATTCGGTCATATATTAGAGGGTGTCCCTAAATTTCGGTGGTCACTAAAGCAGGTTTGACTGATACAGGAAAGTAGGAAGTCCATGAAAAAGTGTTTTATAAACTGCTATTTGTCAAAGTGGCTGAGTTTTACAAAAAAAATTTCTAATCCAGACATACATATTTTAGTGTAAATCTTATTACATGACTTCTGGCAGTTTCTGTATAATATTTTGTAGCTGCACAAATTTATCGTTGCATAATGTGTTTTTGTTTGCTGTTATTTCTGTATTTTGTTCTGAATAACCCACATTTCCCTAAAATTAGTTTTAACAAGAGATAAGTATAAGAACTTTAACAATTTCAAACGGTAAAAAACTGCTCTAATCCAATAAAGCGGTTACATTTGTAAATTCACTTTTGAGATAAAATGTTGCTCAAAAGTGTAAAGCACTTATAGTTTTTTCTTGCTAAATTGTAAAGTTCATGCATTATTTAAGTCATACAGTCTTCAAAACCAATCTGTTAAATTCAACAGGGCATCCATATGACCCTTGATTTTTAGGATTTTCAGAAGTCAAATCACTATTTCTCAGAAATCTTATGGGTCAAAACATAGCGAATAGACCCAAGAGTCAGATCACAATTGCAATTTGGGAGTCAAAAACCTTCTCTCAAGAGTCTACAAGATGCCCTGTTCAATACATTTAATTTGGATTATATAATTTTATTTCTCCACAGGAAATCTACATTTAAACATGACCTCGCCCACCTACAGCCCAGAGGTGATGAGTGACATTGAGCCATTTGTTTATGACTGGGTGTCCAAGTACAATGGAAGCATCAGTGCAGAGCATGGTCTTGGATTTAAGAAGAGAAACTTCATTTACCACAGCAAATCTAAGTCAGCAGTAAGCTTGATGCAACAGCTGAAGAGATCTATCGATCCAAACGGTATAATGAATCCATATAAGGTACTACCAGAGGAGTGAAGTGAAAGTAGGAATGTTTCCGAGAATAACTTCTACAATTACTGACTGTAATTTAATCAGGTACTGGTGCTATATGTAATGAAAACTTTGATTTCCTGTGTGATTGTTATTCATGAATATTATCTTAGTGTAATTGCTGTGTGAGTTTGTTTTATACTTACGTAATTCTGATAAGTACTAGCAGCAATATACCGCTCGACTAGAGTGTACATGTACTTCTCTTTAGCTTGATTTGGTATGAGGCTAGTAAGCCAGAGGTCATGGATTTGATCCCTAGTGGAGGTATTGAAATAAATTGAATCTATCATGCTCTCTGTTGCAATGGAACTCATGTGCGGACTGGAGAATTATACTGAGCATTACTTCACAAGCATCGTCCTAGTCCCTTGAAACTCAAGGACGAGTTCTTTCCTGGAGGGAGAGTATGTAGCCCTGGTAACTAGAGAGAACTTTTCTTTAGCCTGATTGGATAAGAGTAAGACTATCAAGCTAGAGGTCACGGGTTTGATCCCTAGCACAGCCATTGAAGGAAATTGAATTAATATGTTCTCAGTTACATTAGCACCCTTGTAGGGACTCAGGAATTATATATAGCATTACTACTGTCACAAATGTCGCTCTAACCCCTGGAACTTGTGGGCAAGTTCTCCCTAGAGGGGGAGTATATGTTACCCTGGTAAATACTAGCCGCAATATAAAGAGTTTGCTATAATTAAAAGAACTTTTCTTTAGCTCGATTGGTTGAGCACAGGACTAGTATGCCTATGGTTCTGGGTTCGATCCATTGCAGAGACATTGAAATCAATTAATAATTCGTATACTTATGCATAGGTGTTGGTTAATGACTGGTAATGCATGTATGTTGGTACAACTGTATGTTTTGTTTATGATAACATGATTTTATAAGTATGGAATGTCAAATGTAGGGCAATTTTTCTTGTTAGGTATGCATGTTTGAACTTTATTTTTAATTTTCAAAATCATATTGAGAGGAATGATCATGGCTTTTACAGTGCTTTCTTTAAAACTGGTAGAAAATGTTTGTGAGGAAGCTTGCAGCAAATTGTTACACTGGTATCTTTTTTGACCTAATAGATATATTGGTCTCCTACTGATTTACATAGAAATTAAATTTATCACATTATTGGCTCGTTCTATATGTATGTCTTAAACATAATTAGTCACATGTGTAGTTACACTTATGTGACATCACAAATAGTCTGTGATGTCACAATTATGATATGATGTCACACAATTATGTTTGGTATCGTAGCATGCAGCAAATTGTTATATCTTATTAGCATAATAGAAATCTGCAAAAGAATAATTTGGAGCTCTATATCTTGGTTCAAAATGTGATAACTTAAGGCACTACTCTGAAAATTATGTTTGAATGAAAAATATAAAAATATTTATGATACGATAAAATATGAGGTATTTTATTTGCACCAAACTAATAAAGGAACATCGTTACAATATTGATTTCCCACCAATTTTAAATTATTATAGAATTTGCTTGTTCTAATTCATCTCTTAAATATCATTAGACAAAGTGTAATAACACTATACATGTGACATCACAAAAACTTTGTGATGACTAGTTACAATCAATATATATGATGTCGCACGATTATCCCAGTAGAGAAACACATACCTTCAGAGTGGATATTTGCCCATCTTGTTAATAGAATTTTTTTTTTTTAACGTTTCACTTAAAATCTCATCAATATGTGATGTTATGTGATAAACAGAATCTTACTCTTGTCAATGTCATATATGCATATCGCATTAAAGTTCATGGCATATCAAATTATTGAACTTGTTTAAAAAATCCCATATAATATGGCAACTAAGATCCACTTTAATGTTACGAAAAGTTATTGTTTTTATAAGGATTACTAATAGAGAAATAATAATCTGGTCTAATAGAGTTACTTCCCTTTATTTCACTCTGTCAGCTGGTATAGCAATAAGATTGACAACAGATAGGGACCGAGAATGACTATATTACACCAAATTTAATTTGTAACTAATGATGTGCCAAATGAGGACAAACATAAAAATTGTGTTTCAGGTTTCTTGTTGATTTGCTGTGTTTTGTTCTGATATTTCTCCTTTCTTAAAATTGTTTAAGTTGTAATGCTTAATTAAGTTGTTTTTTCCCAACAATTATGTGCATGTTGATTCCATGACCTTGAAATGTTGCTTTTGTCATCTACAGAATATGCTCTTTAACATATGGTCAAAGGAAACACTTTTAATAGGACGTTAGAAAATGTTCTTTTTTGATCATTTGACCTCAGTTACCTTAAATGAAGATCAAAGTCAATGATAATCATAAATTTTGTAGCTAACCACTTAAGCTATCGATATGCTAAGTAGCAAATATATATGTGTCAAGATAAAGGAGCATATACTTTTTTAGTGCAATTTTTTTGAAAATTACGAAATTTGGTGTGAAAACTTCACTTTTTTCAAAGTGCATCATTTTTTATTTTATTACCATGGAACTTTGCACATACTGCCATTAGATCATGCTGCTAGGTTGAGTTGAAAACATTACTCAAATCTCGGAATTTTTATTTTTGACATATATTTGATCCATTAACGAGGCCTTAAACTTGACATTGTTCCTACACCATGCCATGGACAAAAGTAAACCCGGACCAATACCTGCATGAAGCACTAAGCATATCTAAAAGCTCTATTTATAGATATGTGACCTTGCCATTTAAATTTATTATCATGATATCAAGGGAGGTAATAACAATTACCTGTATGTGCAAGTTATAGAGAAAATCCCACAAAGCGACAAAAAAACCCACTTTTGATATATGTTTTATAGTAAAGAGAAAGTTCCTCTGGGCAAGTTATCACATTAGTTTTAATTTCGTGAAATCTATAGGTAAAGTACATGAAAAAAGACGGTTCAGAGTAAATGGGCTGCAGAAAGTGGAACCTGAAACACACATTTAAAAATTTGGCCTGATAGTAATTTTGTGATGATTAACACACATTAAAACCTACGTGGGGCAGTTGCCAGGTACTGACCGTAGGCCGGTGGTTTTTCTCCGGGTACTCCGGCTTTCCTCCACCTCCAAAACCTGGCACGTCCTTAAATGACCCTGGCTGTTAATAGGACGTTAAACAAAAACAAACAAACAAAGTGATGATTAACAATGTTTATGTCACTTGTGATTTTAAATGATAATTATGTGATATTTTATTGAAATGGTCTCAGTTAAACTGAATAAATATGTATACAGTGTTTTTTCTTGTCGTGTTTTATTAAATCGGGGACATTTCGGCCATTATATCGATGTTTCTCACAAAATATTTAAAGGTGAAGTAAAACAATACAAGGAAGCTATATGTGCTTATCTTATACTTTCATTGTTAACTCTGAATAGGACAATTATGTCCTTTAAGAAAAGATGTGAGTAGGGCCCTCCTCTTTCACAATACATATAATTATTTGTTTTTACAAGTTGCTTTCTATGAATCACTTTTGCAAATTTTAACTCGTTGCTTTTGTGAGTGTAGTTTATAACAGTGTTTTCAAAACGGGCATAACTTGTTCATCGGCGGTAAAGCAGTATAAAATCAATAACAGGGTGATGACATTCAGGCAAATGGATTAAAATTTCAATATCTCCCTTGACTTTTCTCACGAGACATTACATGGTGGTACATTTAAGACATTCAGACAGACGAAAGGAATAGCAACCATTGCCGGTTTTTGTTTGGTGTTGTTTTGTATTATTTAACGCCCTATCAACAGCTAAGGTCATTTGAGGACGATCTCCCATATGTTCGAGATGTTCCTGTCTTCAGTCTCAATGGATAGTTGTAGGTATCTCACCTTCCTCCTGTCATTCTGCTTGCCACTTTGCATATTGTCTTGGTAAATGTTGATTTCGTAGTGTTGAGTGGTACCATGCCGCCTAATGCCTTATGGTAAGGAAGTGTTTGAATCGCTAAGTGGCTTTCCTGATCCAACAATTTAACTTCATTGTCGGTCCCGCACATTTCATCTCTGAATCTAGTGTCCCTTTCTCAATCTGTGCTGCCAGGACAAAAGTCAGAGTCGTACATGGGTATAGAAGTGTCATATGAATGAGAACATCATTCGGATCTGGTGAGTAAGATGTTTTTATCATTCCAGTTGGTGTCGAGTTGTATTTATCAGGTATATGTAGCACTTGGCAGTTACTTGCCTACCACCACTGGTGTTGGGTGTTATCAATTATAATCCTCACTCTTTGTTACACCGCCGGATTTCACTGAACTGGTAAACTGGCTTCTGACTTTTAAACAGTGTTGTTGGTAACTTTGCTGGCAGTACTAATTGTTCCTTGTGTCCTCTACATCCGTCACAGGCCTTTTGAGGAAGATTTTAAAGAGATCAAGCATGCTCGCCTACTCTCGACAGTCAACAAGTTTCCTATTATATTTTTGAGGTGGACTACTGGATGCCTTGTCCAGTTGCTCGTGGTTCGCATCAGGATTAATATTGTGTTGATGTTGGCCAAGCTGATTGTCATAACCTGCCAAAGCTTTCTGCTAGCTCACAAAGGCGCGGCAAAGTACATTTTGATGGAAATAGTATGGCGTTGGTCGTCTGTCCAACCAATAAGAGTAGATTTTGTTTGTTCGAAGATCTCCTTCATTTTTCAACCGATCTCTTTAAAACTAAGTATGCATTCTCATTATGGTATTTAGTTTTGTCCCCCCGAATGGCATTTCTACTTCGACTATTTCTGCTAAAACAGATTGATTAATATGACTTATTTCAGTATTGATTTTTGTCCGGAAATCTACATTTATGACCGAACTATTTTAAACAACATAACACGTTACACGCTAAATGGGATTTTGATTTTAACTACTTTTGCAAAAGTTATTGCCCTTACATGTTTAGCTCTCTAGATTCAAACTTTGTAGAAAAGTTGCTATGTAAATGAAACTGCAATGGCATTTTGATGAGACAAAGCTAAACTCATATGAACTTGACTGTTACGAGGACGTAAAACCCCTGAAACAAATCTCAAACACAACAGTTGTATTCACCTGATACAAGTATGCATTTCTTTGAAGCATTCTACTGCCGTATACTTTTCCGCCCGACGATTACTCGTCGTACTGGGACTTTTCTTACAACTCGATCCACTGCCTCGTTAAATTCTTGTAATATTCCTGTGACGAAAAATCGCGTAAGCGAGGCTGTGGTACCAGTGTTACCTTTTCCGACGGCGAAGGCGGTGTCAGAAGTTATTGGCCAGATATTCTGGGAATTAAGGATGCTGGGAATCTTTAAAGTTTCATGTTTAGCTTCAGTTTCTCATAAAGTATCGACGAGTGTTATTTCAACAAAAACTGCAATATGGGTCGCATTTCAGTATGGACATCTAAAAAAAGCCTGTAGATCACGTGAATTTTATTTATTTATTGTTATTGTTACCGATGTATGTATACCCTCTTTTTGTCTCACCATTTCTTTTTACAAATTGATATAGTCAAATTGAACAGATTCTGTAATATTTTGCTTCAAAATCTTCTTGACCAGTGAGTTTTGGGGGTAAAATGTCTTATTTAGTAGACTTCGTAGTGATTTTGAAAGGCTTGCTATTTCTTTTGCAATACATCAATATTTAAACATGACAGTAAGGTAAATCGTTTGCTCTTGATGTGCAAGTTATCAAACAGAATATGCATTTCTGAGAACAGGGAAGACGGACAACTACGCCAAGAAACCATTACATCGTCAGGGGGTATTTCGTTACCACGTTGATTGTGTGTTCATGCGTCCACGCTTAGTCTTCGGTTAAGGTTAGAGGCCTAAGATCACACTTGAAGACTCTCGTTATTTCTTCAACCCTGGAAGGACTTTATTTTATTGATTAGGTTGTCAGGTGTATGTATATTTATGTCAGTCTCCGCTTTTATTCTACACGAATAATTTCATATCCTGTTACTATAATTAGTAACATCCCTACTTCCACTTCCAACGGTGATATGCATATCATTATCACGATTTCGCCGAAGGATGACGACTTCTGACGAGAAACCTAACGACGTAATGTTCCGAGAGATGTAGGCTGGAGAACACAAGGAAGTTTAATGTCAATATCATGATCTTATTGGGAAATGTTTTATTTCCTTGTGCGATATAAAGTTTGGCCTACTTTATGTGTGGTGGTATACCTGGTGTCACCTAACTAGATTTCATTTTGAAGGTGTATAAACTGACAATACTTACCACACGAGGCCTGGACTGACAATACTTACCACATAAGGCAAGATCTGACAATATTTACCACACAAGACATGAACTGTCCATACTTACCACACGAGGCATGAACTGACAATACTTACCACACGAGGCATGAACTGACAATACCTACCACACAAGTCATGAACCGACAATACATACCACACAAGACATGATCTGTCCATACTTACCACACAAGGCATGGACAGACAATACTTACCACGCAAGGCATGAACTGTCCATACTTACCACACAAGGCATGGACTGACAATAGTTACCACACAAGGTATGAACTGACAGTACTACCACACAAGGCATGAACTGACAAGACTTACCACACAAGGTATGAACTGACAATACTTACCAAACAAGGCATGAACTGATAATACTTACCACACAAGGTATGAACTGACAATACTTACCACACAAGGCATGAACTGACAATACTTACCACACAAGGTATGAACTGACAATACATACCACACAAGGCATGAACTGACAATACTTACCACACAAGGTATGAACTGACAATACTTACCAAACAAGGCATGAACTGACAATACTTACCAAACAAGGCATGAACTGACAATACTTACCACACAAGGCATGAACTGACAATACTTACCACACAAGGTATGAACTGACAATACATACCACACAAGGTATGAACTGACAATACTTACCACACAAGGCATGAACTAATAATACTTACCACACAAGGTATGAACTGACAATACTTACCACGCAAGGCATGAACTAATAATACTTACCACACAAGGTATGAACTGACAATACTTACCACACAAGGTATGAACTGACAATACTTACCACACAAGGTATGAACTGACAATACTTACCACGCAAGGCATGAACTAATAATACTTACCACACAAGGTATGAACTGACAATACTTACCACACAAGAAATAAATTGAAATGATTGTCCTTCCTTAGAAACATGACCGGGATATATTAAAATGATGTATGAAGCCATCTCAGAACTTTTTGACTTGCATTTTCAGATTTGAATGAAATATGATAGTTACAAACGTTACAACGTATAAAGCAATATGATATTTAAACCGTCACCATGAAGTTTGTTTTTAAATTTTTTTTTTGGTGACAGGTGTTTCTGTTCCACATGACTGACCGAATTCTGTTACCATATAAATAGACAGCGAATTGCGATTATTTGAGAAAAGTACAGATCACCGTAATATAGGCATGCCTTAAAATGGGGTCTTACTACGAAGCTTGTACTTTGTCAGGTGACGTGTTTATCAGCTTCACAATTATAGCGACATTGGTGACATTTTTCTGGCGCGGAACATGGGATATGCTAGATGCATTCTTAATTCCAACAAACTATGCACTTAGCCTGTGGGTATCGTTTGTTGGCGGCAGTTTCCTGCACATGATTCTGGCAATTCTTCAAAACACCTTAAACGTGACATTTACTCCTGAAAAACTTTCTTCGTTTGGATTCTGTGTTGTGTCCAGACTACATGCATACCTTGCAGCTTTTTTACAGGTTTGTCAATGGCGGGGGTTCTGGGGTCTGCTGGATATTTATGGGATTGCAAATTGGATTACTTTGTTGCTGCCAATCCTCGTTCTATCTGTCCTCGGAAGTATGAGCCAAACCACCGGACCACCATTGGCAGTCGTACATGATTTGGACCAACAGGACTATTTCACAGTTGCCCCAATTATCGACACGGATGTAAGTAAAAGTCACGCGAGGAATCCTGTATTGAGTAAAATTTACAAAAGATTGAATTACATCATATAAACGCATTCCTTTAATAATATATTCTACATGTTTATAATGCTGGGCGACACTGCATAGATTTAATCTGCTCTTAGTATGCTATTTTTAGCGATCTTACGACATATCTACATGACGTTGCCACCACGGAGTTTTTTTTATTGTAATCATTACTTAAAACATGATACCTTAACACGACACCATTACAACCGACCCGGTCACGTTACACAGACAACGGAATATCGTGTCCTTATAAGAAAGATATATCTTAAATGTTTCAACGGCAGATTTATTGTAATCGGTTTTGTGTCCCGTGCAGAAGACATACAACGCAAATCCATTACTGTACACGTGTTCCCGATCTGTTACCGTTTACAAATATATATAGAGGGTTACAGCGAATACATTCATTTCTCAGTTCCCAACCAGCAGGGTATTTTCTTCTGGCAGAAGGATTTTATATCATATTGTAAGCTGAAACCGCTTAGTCAATCAAAACGACATCATGATTGAACTTAAGTGATGTTTAGGTTTGGTTTTAATATTGTTTAACGTCTTTTTTTTACAGCTATGGTTTTAGAGACGGCGACAGCCCCATCTTGTAAATGTAATAATATCCTTAACGAATGTTTTATTCATTTGTAACTTACATACTTATTGCATTTATCAATGGTATAAGACTCAATTAGCGATATGGAATATATCCAATGAATTTAGTTATTCAGATGGACAAGAAATATTGAAATTTTCCTTAGATATTAATGTGATAAAGACGCATTGAATGATAATCTTTAATCGAAACAGCCGAAAAGTAGCGGGCTCAAATTAGCAGCGGATTCGTTATTCGTTATTTGGGTTCCTATAACGAATCCGTTGCCAGCGGATTGGGGATTCAGTTTTTTTTATGTTTAAATGATATTTCTTTTTATTGACATTTTGACGTGGGGATTCAAATAACGAATCCGCTGCAGCAGTGGATTGGGGATTCAGTTACATATTAGTATTTTTCTTATAATATATGAGTTGGGATTCGAATAACGAAATTGGAGATTCGAATCCCTAATAACGAATAACGAATCCGCTGCTAACTTCAGCCGCTCGAAAAAGTTATAAATTAGAGTGAAAAAATCCTCTTAGTATTGATTGAAGTAAAAATCTCCTTAGTATGTTAATTAACATCTAAATCCACTGAGGCATACAAATTTAAAGATAATATATTTCAAAATGTATGCAGGCATTTCTTTCATTATATACGAATAGGCCTTGTTCTCATTCGAGATTGAAAAGTTAAAATAGTTTGACATAATAGTACAATATATACCGAGCAAAGTCACCTTCGTACCTGAAGTAGCGTAACTGAGAGAGATACCATTAATAACGTAGACATTCTCTGGCTCTTTTAACATATATCGCGGGTATCGGATGCTACTTCTCAAATATCTCCTGTGACATTTTCACAAGTTTATAAATCACTCCTTCTCTGTTGTAATTTAATAGGAGGAGTATCTTTATCAATTGTTAGTATGCATCATTGCTAAACATGGGTATTGCTTTTGGCATGTGATTTGTCAAGTTGGTTGTTAATTTTGACAAAAAGTACGAAAACAATGCATGGCTCAACAGAAAAAATAGGTCTTGCGTATCACATACGCTGCAGCAAACGACCATGCCATCATGCTTTCAAGAGTCAATATTATTGAAATATGTATGTAATAGGGACATTTGTTTGACCAAATGTTACTATATAAAAGCAATAACTCTGTTTTGACCTTGAGATGTAAATGGCGACTGTAAATAATACCACACAAATATACCACATAAAGATGTAATTCAATCTTACAAAATATCTTATTATATACTCTTAATAAATCTGAACATAGTAGCAGGAAGGATGTTCTTAGGACAAACAGTTCAACGTAGAGATTGAGTCAAAAGTGCATTTTTGGGGGAAAATACACTGTTTAACGTTTTGTCTTAAAACAGTCTTCTTACCATGCTCAGAAGTCTTAATAGTAACCAATATTATCACTTTTGTGATATATAATGGAACAAGCGTTTGCATAAATGGAAGGAGTATTGCTAGGCTCCCATGTCCAGGTTTAGAACGTATTTATACCTTGTAGAATGGTATCAGTGTGCTTGAGTCTCACCAACGTGATTTTATCATCATTCTACACAGTAGAAACGAAACTTGCAAGTGTGACTCGAACTCCTCATACATATGTATAATCCACATCCAAAATCATTGAACACAGTCAAGTATAACTAGAAAGGAAATTTGTCTTTAACTTGATATCCACATTTTAGTCATCATTTAATTTAATTTGAGATAATGAAGGAATGTTTCGTTTGGATGTTTCAGTGTCGTCCAGGATGGTTAGCAATCCTGTCTGGGGCGTCGTTTTATGTTCTCCTCATCACCAACCTAGGTATAGCTTACTGGCGTGGTGTCTGGAGCGTACTGGATGTTCATGTGTTTCCAGAAGACTTAGTACGGTCGGCTGCGTTTTCCCTTGCATTGAGTATCTTTTTGGCTTTGCCTATTCTCACTGGTGAGCAGTATATCCGAGAATTCTGCCGGAATAAGTACAGAAATCGCATTGTTCGGACATTTGTGGAAAAAGCCTACATCACGGTTGCCTCCCTTGTTGCCATAAACCATTGGCGTGGTGTTTGGTACATTCAGATATCATTCCTTCTCCCCGACAATCCGCATATGAGCGCCATTATCTCACATTTTGTTGGAATCGCGGGATTAATGACGTTGTTTGTTTCCAGAACTGCAGCAGGTGTTAATAGTTTTGATGACAGAGACATCTACGGGGGTAAACCAGGTTTGTTTACTCTAGCATACACTAGCAGAATATGTAAACTAAAAGATGATAATTCAAGTTACATTGTACCGGTAAGTGTATGAATATGTACATATTGATAAGTATGTTCGCCTTGATATATATGTAAGTGACATGTAAGGATAGATGAATGTGATAAGGATGGATATTACTTATATACTTATTTATATCTTTGTAAAATACCATATATACTGAATTTATAATTATATAAGTAAGCATATGCATGATCATGAAATAAATTTTCCAAATACGTGGATATGTTTAGTTGTGTTGATTCTACCATTCAAAATACATGGAAGAGCAATTTTTAAAGAAATGAATTATTTTGCTGTGTCGGTATGCATATTGTGTAGATTATCATACTTCTGAGTTGAAAGTTGACAATTGTGAAACGCACCCCGTGGATAACGGGGAAAGAATACTGTAAATGTGGAAATGTTCGCGGCGTGGTAATTTTCGCTGTTGTCTTCTGCATCTCACTGCATGTAGTCATTGGCGAATAATTGTAAGGGATTATGTGTTACGTGTTACTGAAAAGTCTAATTAAGGGACGCTACTCTTGCAGACTTGTGCGGACTAATTTTAATAATATGAACATCAAATTATTTTGAGTCGCAGTTTAAAGTCCTACCAACAGCTAAGGCCATTTAAGGACGGCCTTCCCTGTGAGCGAGATGCGTGAGGCGTTTTCGGGTGTATTTTGGGACGGCCTTCCCTGTGAGCGAGATGCGTGAGGTGTGTTCGGGTGTATTTTAGGACGGCCTTCCCTGTGAGCGAGATGCGTGAGGTGTGTTCGTGTGTATTTTGGGACGGCCTTCCCTGTGAGCGAGATGCGTGAGGTGTGTTCGTGTGTATTTTGGGACGGGCTTCCCTGTGAGCGAGATGCGTGAGGTGTGTTCGGGTGTATTATGGGACGGGCTTCCCTGTGAGCGAGATGCGTGAGGTGTGTTTGTGTGTATTTTGGGAGGCTGCGGTATATTTCTGTTTGTCTCCTTATGATAGCGAGGAACTGATTCCGACTTTATAGTGGTACCTCACTGAAATATACTACCGAAGACACCAAGCAGGACACGCCACCAGGTCACACACCGACAACGGGCGAACGAAGTACCATTTTTATTTAAGTGCTTCATCTGTCTTTGGTCTTTTGTCTGTGACCAGTTTCTGTTTATTACACAATCAATAGATAATAACAGATTTGTAAGGCGAATCTTTATTAAATCGACAAATATCTGACAAAATCTAAGACTTGTACATCAATTACAAGATGAATAAAGGTTCTCAGATTGAAACAAATGGCTAGAGAGAAAAACAGTTTATATACACATATTTTAAATTTAATATCCATAGAGTGATTTACGGGAAGCTTTGCTTGTTGACATTAAGTCCTCCTATATGTTTGCCATTACACTGCATGCGATGTTAAAAATTTGATTGGTAATGACATAGGTTTAAAATACATACGCATTTTATTTTCATTTAAATATGACCTAATATGCAAAATAATAGAATGATTAAAAATGGAATAAATGCATTCACTTTGCTATATTCTTAAATATTTGTTCAACCAAATTTAGTGTTAAGTGTTCTTTTCTGAACGCTTGATCGTATTTCTGTCTCTTAGAAGCGCTCATCAAAGTATAAGCCAGCTTTATTGTATCGTTTTATCTCCAGGATTCGACATAAAGTGTACTTGTTTTTAAACTCATGTTTAGATGTGGTATGAAGTGTCTTTCCAACATGATGATTATGAGTGTCTTCATCCCAACTAGACCCACTGGCACTGATGTGGCATACAGATCTATAAATCTTGCATGATCTGGTGGTCGAATTCATACATAACTGAATCTTAAGGAAGCAAATGCGTGTGACAAGACGACAATGAATCTATTGCGAGGCAGCATCAATCTAAGGGCACAGTACCCGGGCCTATACTTTTTTTCAAACATCTTTATTATCGGCTATTAAATTAACATGAGCAAGGTCAACAACAAAACCATAATATCTACGGAAAGAATTCAATAACATAGTAAATAGTTTCTTCATACCAACAAACACGACTTGGGTACTACAATTGTTTGTTTGTTTGCTGGATTTATCGACCCAAGAACAGCAAGGATCATTTTCAGGCGGGGTATCCTTGTAGTAGTTGGTGACTACCTCACTAATCAACAAACGGAAGGCCCGTCGCATACCATCTAGGGTAATACAGGTATATTTCCTGCCTAAGGACACAATCATCACTGCACAGGTCGGCCCGTTTCTCAGTTTCCAGAGAAACACTAACGATACCCAGGTATTGTTGTGAAACAGCATTGTATTTTACGTACGGTTCCGAGGATTCCGGGTAGTTATCCTCCGGAAGGCCTCGTACCTTTATATTACCTATGTTTTAGCCCTCAGTTATCGGTTAGACCTCAGAGCAATACAGACGTTTATTCCTGTTGTTGCTGTTCTGTCTGACAATATCGTCATACAGATACGATAGCTCAATCCTGCCATGTTACACCACTCGATTTCACAACAGTATACGTAGGGAGCGTCAAATTCACACACCTTGGATCTTCACCTGAGGTTACGTGGTCGGCGCTCCAACCGACTTTGCTATCGCGGCCCCTCTTGAGCACTGTAGTATTAACACGGAAACCAAGTTTTTAGACCATGAATTTTTACAACTGTTTCTACAGTTCTAAAGTTTTTCTACTTTCTATACAGTTCACATTGGAGAACAGATTTAGCTTAGTATTAATTTAAATAACATCATAAAGACCAAACATATAGGCAACACCGGAAAGAAAGTAATGTTTACATCAGAACATGCTCGTAGAAATACATACTATTTTCCCAAATGATAGCTATATTCCACTATGCAGACATTGAAAGGGATTCTTACACGAAAATTGATGTAAAACTCTTAATCTTACAACTATTTAGATGAGGAGTAAAGCAAAACGAGTGATAAGAAAGAAACTGTTGCTTTGGAAACTCGTCTGTGATCGTCGCAAACTTATCATAGCTATTGAACATTTAGACTATTTGAGCCTATTCATACAGTTTGTTTCTTTTTAGTGGTTTAACAGCAAGGGTCAAAGGAGGACGGGATGTCACGGGGATACCTAGAGTAAGAACGCAAAGAACAGAAAGACAGAAGAGCGAGGAAAAAAGGATCGATTTAAGATCACAAGTGTTGCAATGGGGGACAGAAGATCTATACTGGTTGTTCAATATCCTCCTAAATAGAATGAGCTTGGCATAGAAATAATAGCCAAGGATATCAAATAAGCATGTCAAACAGTTTTCACTTAGACGAAATACTTCGTCACCATAGATCAGTACTGCAAACTTTCAACTTGCCCGTTTTATATAAGAATATGACATGGTACATGTATATTGCCTTTCCTAACTTCATAAAATCCATATAACCAATTCTTTATTGCTTGTTCGACCTGTTAGTCAACTTATCTTTTATCTTAATTCTTACTATTACGTCAGATTATGTTTCATATTGTTGTATTATATACCCCAAAAAGTTGAATAAAGATATGTGGATTTTGAAGATTTACTCAAGTACGGTTCATCAATATTCAGTCATGAAAAACATCTCTTCTATCACAACATCTTATTATGAGAGGTTTCTTAAATAACATACGAACGGTATGTGGTACGTGTTACAAGTTCACAGTTGTACAACAGAGTGGAGCGTATCCCCCCCCCCCCGCGGTAAAATATGTTGAGGTTAACATCGTGAGAATGAGAAATTCTGGTTGACAACACGTCTATAGAGATTTGTTACAATAATTTAAAATAATTTTTTTGCATAACCATGCAACTATAAACGATTTCTCCTCGTCAACTGAGCATGTAATCTATAAAAGTACTTTCTTTAATTCAAATTAATTTAGCACTGATGAATAGACAAACAGGTGAAATCACATTCATATTATATATACAGTATATGACAATATATGAATTTAACTACATCATACAGCTATGTCGGTTTCGAATGACTAGTCAGTGATGCTAGGGAATAGTGTTGAAATCCAAGAGCGAAGACAAAAAACCCCAGCAAATATTTAGATATACAAGAATATACGTAAGTTGAACTAACCCATAATTCATTAAATTGTGTTTCCAAATAAGGTTCTAAACTGATAATTAATACACGTATTTGATTTCTGTTTGAAGACATTTTATATTGTATCGTTTCCAGTATAATATCAATGAATGAGTCGCCTACACAGGCCTCAGTACACATAGTGTAAAACTGTCGTCAATAGTCACTGTTTACCAGTAATTACGAGGAGAAATTTACACCACATCTGCACGCGATGTGGACCCGTGTACGATTTCGTCTGTGAAAACGTCTTGTTCTGAGACACCGCAAGGCTCATTACCCCGGAACAATTACCGACCACAGATAAAATAACAGGGTGCTTCTTTGTCCACCACACCTTCTACTTCCGGCGACTATAACGGACACTTCTATATGTGTATATCATATGCTTAATAAGTTATTTTAACATAGAGATGCACCATATATGCTGTAAGTGGGAAATGCATTATACATTCTTAGACGAGGATCATTTAAATGCATACAATATTCAATTGTATTAACTTGTTAACGTTGTTCTTTTAATAGCTTAGATCTGCGATATATGGCTTTTTCAAGGTATTCGTCTCTCAGGAACATAAACAATGATACACACTATCGATAGCCAGGACATTCTTTGATAAGGATCGAGGATATGGTACATTTCCTAAATAAGATATAGATGGCTGTTAGTATGACAGCCTAAGCAGAAAGGTCACTTTTACTGCAGTAAACACATTTTTGTTGTCAACAATGACTGTAAACAGTGTGTCCAGTTTTGCCCTTTTCTTTACGATAGGGATCTAAGCGGCCGTAGATCATGATGTATTTTTCCGTAGATTCAAAAACGAAAACAAAACTGCACAGCAAATGTTTACGATAACTAAGGAATAATAATTAAAAAAATTGTCGAAATATAACGGAAGAATATAAATACAATGAAAAAATCTTCATAAAATATTTGTTATCATTTCTTTTCCATCAAATTTAATATGTTTCTAAGTAAATTACTTACATTTCAACCAAGACTTTTAGCAACGAAGCTTTGAAATAATTTATCGTTTTCTAATGTCTTTTTTTCATACATGCTAAATCCATTGCAAGTAGACTTTTTGTCTACTCCAAGGTTGTGTTAAGTTACTGATATCCATTACCTTTGTAGAACCATTAGAGAAAATACATTGTATATGCATTACATATATTATAGAGTAATATACCATATGTATGTGAAATGCTACAAGACCCAAGGACTGAATGACTGGAGGACTAGGGAGATTCGACAGACAGAGACATGTATCCCTATAATTGTGTCTATTTCTCCTGGTTAATATCTCAAGAGTCTCCAGATAAAATTTCCTGGTCTAATATTTGTTTTTTTGTTCTATTAAGAAAGAAAACCCAGACGTTTACCATTGTCCTCTGAAATCAATCCAGAGCTTTCCGAGTCGTCGTTAGACAGGGTGGGTGGCAAACAAGTTCAAAAGGTCACAGATAAAATCACTCCGGTACGTATTGGTTCTGGTTCACTGGCTGATGAACATTACATAACCAGACACTGATGGCGGCGGTTCGCCATATAGGTATTCTTATCAATTTTGTTAGATACAATACCTGATTGTTTGGTATCATTCTATTTTCGGATCACCTGAGTACGTTGTCTTTGTTCTTTCTGAACACTACAAGAGGCCGTTGTATTAAATGTAGTTATTTTGTTTACATTCATATATGGAAAGTCCTCACGATTTCGGCAATTTCATCCATATATATTGTTTAACGTATCCCATCAACAGCAAAGGTAAATGTATCCGTACTCTTTGATATAATACACCATCCATAAAACTACATCAATCAAGACAATTCAGAAGGTGTATTGTGGGATAAACTTAAATACTGTACCTGCATTTAAGTACGCTTTATTGTTTTGTCAGTAAGTTGATTATTCATGTGTTTAGAATAATTGCTGAGTTTATTGATCATTATAGAATGTGTCATTTTAAGTATAGGAACTGCTCATGTAGTATGTCTAGGGTATAAATAATATTTAAAGAAAATGTGAAATACTATCTTGGTAGCATCATGATTAAATAGTATAGTATTAAGTACGATAATTTGGTATCATGATACATATAATTTACTAATATAAAAACCATAAGTGTATGTCAGGGGTATAATGTTTACCAAAAAAAAAAAAATCTTTGGGATTATAGTATTACTGTCATATCATAAGAGTAAGCTGGATAACTAAAAAAATACTGCAATGAATTCATTGTGTGATATCTTTTATCTATGTCCTTTATTCCAAAAAGTGTTTACGTAAACAAAACATTGGTCACATTGGTTTTGTTCCAGGTATTGGTATTCGTTCTATTAACATAATTTGTCATTTATGTCTCCGAATGGCCTTTGCTGTTGATAGGACGTTACACAATACGAAACCAAACCTAAAGGCTCCGAATGACGCTCTTATAGTGTAATAATACTGAAATACCACAACTTTTTCATTCGAAAATATTCTATTGAATAAAAATGATATAACGAAAATTTGGCAACAGGGGCCATGCCCTTTTGATGCATATATTTCAAACAATATTATAATTATAATTTAATACTCAACATATTAGAACTGTATTGGAACTTTGAAAGTACTTCATTTTAAATTAAAATTTCGGTAGATGGCAACAAAGAATATACACAAATATTTTTTATATGGACATATAGATACACAAATATACAAATATGTATGTTCAGGATGCTAGATAAGCATGCATATGATTCATATTGGTAGAAAATATCAATTTTGGACAATTATACTACTGCCTGTCCAAGAATTTCAATTACGTTATAGAAGAACATATAACGACTTATTTTCGGTATCAGTTGAATTATAATGTATAATAACCAGTGTCTCATCACTACTCCCACTTCATTTGTCAATTATAATTGGGCAGCACTGAAATGTCCAGTATACAATCACTGTGTGCTTACCCAGTTATTTCAGATCCAAAGTAGGAGCCTTACTGAGGGAGTATTCATAAACAAATGAATATAGACACATGAAACAATAGCCAAATCACCACCGTATCACAACTTCTGGCACTCATGAATGGTCCTGTTTTATATATGTACACTAATGATCTGTATCTATCTCTGAACAAAGCAAAATTACAATTAAGATATACAATGTATATAATGAAGGAAAAGTATACAAATGTGTGGGTTTTTTCTTTGGTGTTTTATTTGTTTTTGTTTTATTTTTTTATTGCTGTTATTTGGCCTTTGCATATTTATCAGTTCATATACAATATATTTCGAGAAAGACAGCCATGTGTGTATATATATACATCTGCATAGATTATATTCTTAATCATTAGGTACTTTGGTTGGTATGTGTAAATTTCACGACATCAATTAGATTTAATCAATATCAAAGAATGAAGTATTTAATACTGTATAATATCAAACATTTAATATGATCTCTGAATGATATTTAACACCAAATAGTCCTCCATTATTACTTTCATTCTAAATAACAATTATTACTGAGTAGTACTAAATGTCCGTTGACATCATCACTGTGTGCTAACCCAGCCACTGATAGTCCAGAGCACGAGCCATGTTGAAGGATTGTTCATGTATACACATTGAGACTAAAGATATAAACAGCTTTTCAAAATCTGTAAGTAGACAAAATATATCTCAAACACTATTGACGACTTGAGGTCATGACTAACGTATGTACTTCCCCTGGCTAATATACTTCTATTGTTCACTAAATGTTCATTCAGGTTACAGTTAAAATTTAAATGTATGTTTATGAAATAAGGTTCAATGGTTTTAAACCAGTAATTACGGGTATCATTATTTGTTATTTTAAATGATGGCATACGATGCTTTTCTGCGTTTCTCAAAGAGTATCCCGTCAAAGTTCATTACAAAATATGTTAAGTTCTCCTACGTAATCCAGTAACAATTCTAGCAGTGTGTATCTCTATGGATTAAAGACGATATGATTCTGTCCTATCGTAATTTTGCATACCTCAATTGCATACTCAAGATCTGAACGAATCGGATTTACCTATTTTTTCTGTCTCATTTTCAGGCAGATTTCATTGTTCATCCATATTTTGTCGGCCTACTAGGTCTTATCACTAAAGTCTTATGTGGTGCAAATCTGCCAATGCAAGGCATTGTTTTATTAGAAAGAGATTCATTTAAAATATAAAAAATCATCTTTATAACTTAACTCATTTTCTAGTCAATCGATGAAAGATAATCATTAGCATTAACAAAGCCTATATTATCAAAATACATCAATGTTTTAAAAAAGGTGTCTTGTATGAAATTGTTTCACTAACAGCACAGATTTCACTACAAGTTGGAGAATGAACAGTTGCATAAAATACTTTTTTTCAATCATTTTTCAATACTACATCAAGGGAAGCAGATGCTATGAGGGTGCAGCTGTCTGGAGATAATGTTTCTTAAAAACATATATCCTGCAGGAATTGTTCATTTTCTATTGTAGTTCCTTCATAGAAATACTTGGGATGGCCGGATGACTTAGGAATCCCTACATATATTCCACTTTCAAACCTGACTCATAATGATTCAGTATAACAATGTTTCAGAATATTTATGAATACATGAATACGCACTTTCCTTGTTTATTCGAACACATAAATATCATGAGAATTCTAAACAACGACATTTTATTTCTACCTCGGCATGTTGCGCAACCCAAGCCTTTAGCACACCGTCTTATCCCGACCCTACTCCGTCATATTACTAACATATCAATTGGGACACTGTGTACTTCTAGTAGAATCTGTGGAATATGGATTTTGAAGAATTATGATGTGCCTTTCATAAACATCCACTACTAGAATATGTTAACCTATATGACACGTAGCGAGCTAACTAATTAGTATTATCTTGTCATGGGACAATTAGTTTTTAGAAAGAGGATACAATTTAAGTGTATGGTCGTGAAGTTTATATACTCGAACATATTTTACGAAGAACGGTATGAAGGCCAAAACTGAATATACTGAATTTCTGGTTTCCTATATGTTGATGAGCGGCATGGTTTTAATAACCTTGTTATGAATGTTCATCTACCTCTACCGATGTCATATGTCGTTATTTTGGCAGACTCGGTTTGAAAACAAAGACATTTGTGGTTTGGTATCATCAGTACCGGATAATCATATACTTAATCATTAATATTTAAGGGTCTACAGATAAATTGATACATTTTTAATATTTTGGTATCACTTTATCCATTTTCATTTTAGTATTAGCATTAATATTGTTCTTATATGTCGGTTCTATTTATCGTAATTGATATCTAGTTATGTTATCGTAACCTTTTACTACCTTACCTGTTAGTCCCTAGTTAGCAAAAATCTTAACGTTGTAATTGATTGATATATAAGAGAAAGTAATTGATTTTGATAACGGTAAATTAATCGCTTATTTTTATGAACGAGTAGTTGGTCATTCTCAAAAGTCTTACACGTGATTAGAATTAACTGATGAAGCGGAAGACAAAATCATTGACGTAGAGCACATGTTTGTGGTTATCTGTCCGTGAGTTACGCCTCCTGTTTCCCGCCGTTTTAATCACCAGCAGTCTGTCTGGAACTGCCCCCTAGAGCTGTAATAGGATTTCATACAGAAGGAAAGGAAATGAAAACAGAACATGCTTTGTTTAAAAGTTTGACTCATAAAGTGATTTTAACCTTCCGTCGTATCAATTACACGTTACCAACGATCTGATGGAAAGCTTTAATAAAATACCTCTAAAATCGGCAAACCGGAAAGATAGCGATCTAGTTTCGTATAGAAATATAACAAACACATGTCAATATTTTTGTTGTAGAAATAGTTGTGAAGGTGTGAAAGTTTGCTGTTATAAGGAAATCATACCGCGGGTTTCTGGATCCTCCCACGGGCCTGTCATGCGCGCCGAGACCACGTGTTTTGTATAAAACGACAAACATCGGCGAACTTAAGTCATACCTCTCACTGTACGCCATTAATTGAAATACGTTTTTTTTTATTTTTCCAATAACGACTGCAGTGTATATAAAACATAAGTGTTCGATTATATGTATATGGACATCAAGCAGGTAATCAATAGAACTGTTGTTTATTGCCGTATGGTATCGTGTATACATGAGGTGACGATTCGGCGAAATACCATCACGGGGGTCTACCAGGAGGCAGCATTCATATAAAAGTCAGACATTTAAATAACACGGCTCACTTGTAACATTTTTACGGGAGCTTAAACGTCTACAGGTTGAGCAGATACATGGACACGTAATACATAGACTGTTAAGAGGACCAAGGATGGGGAACGGAAGCAGCCTTAAGATCAAACTGTTTCCCTTTAAACCACCTCCTCCGGTAAGTACTAGTATCCAATCATGATCACCATCATCATCGTCATACTTTCTCTCCAGCACTCGACAGTTGATGTTGGCTTTAGGAGTTCTTTGTATTTAGACAGGAGAACGATATTGGTCCAAAGTTGAACCAGACTTTGTATCCATACTCCTTGAACAGTTTAAAATTATAAACAATTACACAAACAGTTTTTTTCGAGTTTAGCGCGTGCTGAACAGATAGGGATCTAAGCAAATTAGTTATGAATTCTGAACAGGCCATCAACACTATAAAGGTCATTAGGGCCGGAAAAGTGTGAGTAAAATGGGGAAAAAAAAAAAAAAAAAAAAATAAAAGAATGTAAATTTATATTGGTAAACTCATGTATATATTTTTTTATTGAAAAAATGGCTATAGTTTTAACAATGTAGAGGTTCACAATGCGAGATACATTTGACAGGCGGTGATAAACCCGCCAACAATCTGCCCATTAGTCCTGAGGTTATGTTGAATACATATCAAGTATCTCGTACATCTTTCTATAGTTTTATTTCAAAGACAATTTGTACATATTGTGCCAAATACGAACCTGACACTAGTAAGTATACATTTACGCTTCAGATTGCTTTGTCTATCGAATTACACCATCCGTGGTCAGGTGTGGGTCCTACTACCAGGAAGTTAAGTTAATACAATGTTTCTTCTGTAGAATGCAGATATATAAATAGTTATGATTTCAGCACGATACTAACGTTGACTTCCTTGTGTGTAAAGTAAGACAATGAGAAACACAAACACAATGTGAATATCATTTGAATATATTTTCGTATACGTCACAGTCGCATAAAACTCATATTACGAAAAAGAAACAAAAGTTTTGTAATAACAGATGTTTAACCACGCAAACAAAACGAACCAGCAAACACACAAAAATAAAAAAATAAAAATAAGGTAATAAAGACAAAATAATTAGTTCTATGAAAATGAACATAGTTAATTTTTATCGAACTAAATTTTGTACATTTTCTTTTATTCTGAATATCATTTTTTATTGTGTATATGAAAAAAGAACCCCCGTAACGTTCGTTCGTACATACCTATACTACGTGTAATATACAAGTTAAAGATCAAGTTCAAAGCAGCGTGTAATATAATAGAATTGTGAGAAATGCGTTGACATGTTGTTGCTTTAAAACTTCAACTTATCTAATGGATCAGTACCGCCTTACTTAAAGCACTTAATTTCAACTCGTTAATTTGACTTTAATCAGGAAAACTACTGGTGTGTAATAAAAGACACCTAAATTTGCCTATATTTTGATTTATGATCTTAACGACCAGGCGATGGCCTAGATTTTAAAATAACTAGAAAAGTTGCGAGTTTTAGTAATTAGTTTAAAACATTAGAATCGTAAATTGGCTCTAGGTAAATACGAGAGTTGTCGTCAATTATGAAATATCATAATGTCTTCGTTCTGACCTCTCACAACGCGTCATATTGAAAAAGATATGAAATAAAGATGATGAAACTTTTCTGGCAACATCTTATGTTTTCAAAGCCTGCATACTATATGCACAATTTCAGCTATGGATTTTGATAACTAATATTCGATTTCTACAAATTCTTCAAAAAAAAAAAAAAATGAAACCAATAAAAGAATACAGGGGTCATGATATAGAGCCAACACGGGACAGCCTAAAAAGACCTGGTTGGGTATACAGGTAACCTCATACATTTTCACTTTCGATTCCCGAATCTAGTAAAAAGTTATCGATGAGAAATATTGTGAATTTAGAAATAGATGAAAATAAAAATATGTTCTTGTTATACCATGTAATACATGTAATACATAAATAAATAACGTCCAGCGATTGTTCCGATACCTTATATTAAAGTGGAATCTTGGTTTTTTGTTCGTTTTCTTTTAAAGTCGAGCTGTGAGGATATTATCTTACAATGATCGAGTTTAATAGTTTGGAATTCGCTTAAAAGGTCGTGTCGTATCAAATTCTCGAATTCGTTTTTATCATATGACTACTGTTACATACGGTGTCATAAACCCATCACATAAATTTTCTTTATGACACTAGTGTAATAACACCTTTCGCTACGCTGATTGGCTGGTTCCGTGAGAACTGTATTCATACGCGTGGGAACGACCTACTTCTTTTTACTACGACTCGTAAAAATGGCGACTAGTGCTTGTAAACTTTGAAAAAAAATCAACTGAACGACAAATTGGTCTATTAACATAACATATTGTACAATCAAAGATAAAATCCAAGATGTAAACATCCTAAGTTTTTTAATTATATTTATACTATAAGATGTTAAATTAGGCCTGGCAAACATCTATTTTATGACCCCTAGTCTAGTAACATATTTCAACTCCGATAGAAAATTGCGGTTGCGTTGTCCGATGAGACATATCTAGTCTAGATTCTTTTCAAATAAACAAATAATAACATTATTTAATAAAATCCTCATGAAAAACGGCAATGTAGTTTGTTACAACTTGCCTTCAACGGTTACTCAGAATAACATGCTGACACTGTCGTCGACAAACACGTGTAATGTCAAAACAAACAACACTGCCAACAAATCGGCATCCAAAGTCGCTTTTCACGGCAGTCTGAACACAATGTTCAGTGGGAATATTCACGGTGGAACATTTCACATCTCCATAAACTCCCGCGAGGACGAGGATAAACACAAAGCAGTGAAAAGGCACCGTACAATGGTTCTGTACGACAGCGACAGCGAATAGACATTTGTACAACGAAGCCTCCATTATCGCGCCAAGTGACGTCACGGCTTCGTCACATCAAAAACAGTCGCTCATGAACTTTCAAACTAAAATATTTTCCTCATTGTTTCAAACACCAAGGACAATTTATCTATTATAGATTAAATGAAAAAATGCTGAAATTTTGTTTTGAGACGTGTATTTAATAAAATGAATCCTTTTCAAGAGTCAGTTGTGTTAGAACTATTTCTTCTCTCGTCGGTATAATTGACCTACTTCGAAGGTTCGGGTGATTTGGTTAAGATGTGACATATAAACTCTATGGCAGCTCATGTAACATCCTCTATGTCATCACCCTACATAGAGCTACTGAAGAAACATTGATCAAATATAAAGATAGTAACACAATAACTGGATACATCAAATCACTTAACACACTGAATACAAAAAAAAAAAAAAAAAAAAAAACAACAACAACAACAACAACAACAACAACAACAACAAAATAAAAAACAAACAAAAAACACAAAAACAAAACAAAAACCAAAAAAAAATTACTGATAACCGTTCTTTTCACCTGTAAGCTGGGTTTATATTTTACCTTGTCTTTGCCTTGAAATACTTAGGTGATCATGTCGCAACCTCACAGCATTGATTAGTGGTCTAATGTTTCAGCGAATAGCGAATGACTCATTTGCTTTCAAGAATACTTGATTTTTTTCCAAACATAACAATATTAATATTGAAATTTAAAGTTTTGTCAATTTCTCAATTATAGAATAAGGAAGTTGATATCACATATCTATATATATTAATTATAGTCCCCTTATCATTAGTCAAATGTTAAAACTGATTTGCGTTTGGACCATTATGGCTGCTTAAAGACCAATTTAATCCATCACCCAAGATTCATTCCTCTCCACAGATGTTGTTTACCACGTAATTGTAGGTGGGGTACATTGACACTATATTGTCACATTCTATAATTTTATTTTATTTACGTTTTTACATCCCTCAATGTCTGTTATTAGTTTACAGAACATTCATTATGTTCGAAATGAGACTGTCAACTTAAACGAATAAAAGTACAGTCATACTCCTGCACTTTAGTCCCAATATGTAACCACAACAGTACCTGCGCCCCATCACAAATCCCCCACGCCGACCTATATATACCCCCACACAATCAGCTACCTTACATATTCCCGGGGTTAGATTTCCTGTCGTGTCGATTCATATCGATAGGTAATTTGAAGACACACACCCATTGTGATTGATTCATGACGTCAGCTGTTTGTTGCGAGCGCGAGCTTACATTCCATTGCCATTCACTCAACTCTCAATCTACCAAACGAATTCCTTTAATTTGCAAAGATGTTTACGCTAAGAACTTCTTGTTATTCAGGGCTTCTTCAGAATCAGAGGTCTACCTGAAGAAAACCTTGATTGCAGTAAAAGTCGTGTACATTTTAGGTTCGCTATATTGTCCATTCCAAAATAATTCATTTTCCATTATCTGTATATATACATTATACACATAATGCAGTACATCAGATGTTTTAATTAATGTATTAGGCATTTTCAATTGGTGCTTTTTAATAAATGTTAGGCTGACATGGTTATTGTTTCAAGATCATCAAGTGTGTTAAAATAGTTGAAGAATGCCGCTATTTGTAAGTTAAACGTATCTATAAGATTACCAGTCACAAAATATATAAGAAATACTAAACATTATGTAATAATGATGTTTTATATTGTTAAAGCAAATTATTCACCTAAAACGTTTTGAAATACAAACTCTGGGGCCTATTTCATGTTATATAAAGCCTCTCTTTGTTTTTTGTATATGTGTATATATTATAAAGCTAAACTTTATAAACCTCTATGGGGTTTATTTTCAATTCATTTGCTTGATAGCTGGTGTTACGTCAACAATAACTAAACAAGGTACGTAATAAACATCTAAAAAATGGACCGGAAACCAACCCTCCGCGCGTCGAGTTACATGCCCGGATGATGAACAGAAAATCGTGGTTTGTTTATCAAATGCAAATCTTTTATTTTTTTCTAACAGCCTTACGCCTACTCTGTAAGTCATAGATGATGTTGTGATTTTGCCCTCTCCTGTTCTTTGCCCTCGCGACAGCAACCAGTACTACGTCTAATCAGCCGCCATTATTCAAAACAAACCAGTTTCCCAACGATATATGACATTTTTTTAGGGTTATTTACATATAGGGAGTGGACTGCTGCATTAGAGATTCCCCTTAATTAGTTGGTATTGATTCTCGCATTATGCCATCATTAGGGTTTGGTTTGGGTAATCATTGGTTAACGTCCTTCCTAAGGTCATTATGGTATATATTCTATCATTCAACATTTATTTATTTATTTTAATTTTGTCCTAACTGATAGGTTACGAAAATTGTAAGTAGAAAACAATAGCAAAGTCGCATGCTGGAAATCCAAGACAAATCCTAAAATGCAAATCAAGCAGGCACAGAAGCAAAATTATGCCTACGTCCATCCCCTATTCAATAATTAAAAACCAAGATAGATGCAATGGTTATTTAACTTATATTTCAAGAAATGAAAAAAAAAGATATATTTCTTGTGCTTTGCCTTATACTATTTGAAATAAAATGATTTATATTATTCTTATTTAGAAGATTGCATATTTTCTAACGGTTTTGAATGACTCAGATGTTAGTAATGACTTCACGTTGATGTATTTTTTATGTGTCTGGAATACATGTTTGATATGCATATGCACGCGACTTCATACTAATATATTTTGATTGATGGTTGGTTTAACAGATCGAATAAATGTAGTTGTTCGCTCTGTCGCGCAAATAATTATTCTTACAGCTAGATTCTAAACCAAAACGAATAAAACCCATTAAAATTTAAAATATCCACGTCGAATTATGCATTGAAGGACAGCAAATTCAGTAAAGAGGAAAATTAGTAAAATTTAATGACAACCGAATGATTTCCATCGCATCAGGAAACAGATATTAGTACTTGAAATTACCTGGAGGGAGGGGGTGTCTAACCAAGAAGGTTAACAACACATCATTTATTAGGTAGTTAAACTATGAATACACTGTTATGTTCGCCTTTTGATCATGAACTTAATCATAAAATGGCTTTTGTGTACCAAATTTAATTAACAGTCCCCCTTGCATGTGCGGACAGCTTAATGCTATAACGGTGATTAATTTTTTACGGTGTTATTCAGTAAACCTCACGGTAAACACATAGCCCATTGGTGATTCAGACATGCAACATCACTTTCCCATAAACACACATCTCGTATAGTTCGAATAACCTTAATTGTCCCATTGAAATATATTCCAAATATTTTGCAGTACATTGATACAAATTAAAGAAACAGCCCCGGGTTTGTTATGTAGACCTGCCATTTCTGCCACATACCATAATGGCTCGCCGAACGCGATTGAAAAATTCATTTTTTCATAAACATCATTGTTCTCAATCGATAACATGCAAATCGATAAAATCAATATCTGATCTGGCTGACGTATCAAATTATGCTACCCTCAAATCAGTCGCGTGCAGATACGCCATCTAATAAAGAACTTAGTTACGTTTAAATTTATGAATGAATGATTGTGAACTTGATTATTTCACCAGCTGTACTTGGAAGAACGCGACAGGTCCAATTGCCAAGTGTACCCAGTACTTAAATGTAAGATCGGGTCCATCACATCAACAATCAATAAAACATATACAGATTAAATAGGTCATTTATCTTTTCATAAAACGATGACTACTTTATTAGACTGAAATTGTTAAGATATGTTTTGCTATGAATTGGGTACTTTTGCAATTAGCATCAATCAATTGCTACCAAACTATGCAGGTGATTTGGTTAAACACTACTACAGTAAACATAAAAATGTATATTTTTCAACTTCTTAATATTCCGAAAAACAATGCATTCTAAGTTTGTTATCAAATACCGCAATATCACAACAATACAGCCGTCTCAAAGCCGTTAAAAATTATTATCCGTGGTTATTTGGCCTTAAGGTAGCAGCCAATGCTTTTTATTTAACTGCTCCGGAGCATGCCACCGGAACCGCCATTTCGACGCTAACACAATACACATGGCATGTCTTGCACTGCCCCATCACCTACTCATATACACCTTAGTCGACTTGAACATAACAAATCAAAGTATCTTGCTCAAGGACACAACTCCTTGTCGGAACTCGATCCGTTTGGTCACATAGTTCTATGTTCTACCACCAAACCACAGTATCTCCTTTATTATTGGTATTCACATGAAGGTTTTAACATAATGATATTGGGGTTATGGTCTAAGATTAATCGTCATCCATGATATAAATATATATAGTGATAGACATTCTTTGTGTCCCAATCTTCCAATGATTAACGAATTTTGTTGTTTTCTTAATCTTGTTTTGATAACAGTTTGTGTTCTGTTCTCTTTTACAGGAAAAAGACACGCTAAACCCTATCCAGTATGCCACTTACAAGTTTAGCCGCAAATGTGAACTATCAGAGACGCATCACATGTATATTGTCGATAAATCACAACTGGAAACACTCCCACCACCTCACGTACCACATACGAAGAAAAGCGAGATCTTCGATTTGTTGATGTACAAACATATAGACGAACGGGCATTGAAAGTACGTACAGTGTGTTGTAGATCGGGATGAGATTCATCAGTTTGGTATTAATATCATTATCATTAACTTTTAACAGAAAAAGGGACTAAAAAAGTATTTGCGAGAGCTTTTGAAAATATGTGTTTCTTTGCCAAGCAAAAGGGCAAATGAGTCTTGACGACATGTACAATTTGATAATGTATTGTATTGTTTAACGTCCTATCAACTGTTTTGACAATTTAAGGACGGCATTCCCTACGTGAAAGAACATGCTTGTGGTGAGTGTGTGTGCTTTTTGGAAGCAAATGATTAAAACAAGTTATCGTCTCCATCTCCATTAAGGTTAATGTTAATAGCAAACCAGTGCTTCTTTTCTTGTTAATTTCGGCAAAACATGCGAAAAAATGCAAGTTTCGGGAAAAACAAAACAAAAAACAAAACTCATACGGTTAACACATATCGCACAAAATAATCATGCATCATTCTCACACATATCTATAGCAGGTAGTGCGATGGATTGACCGGATTTGCCTTTATAAAATCATAAACATTGGCTTTCAAGGTCAAAATAGAATAAATATTTATGCTTTTATAAAGTCATATCCAGTGTAGCGATAGCTCGTACTATGTCTCATGAAATTTGCATTTTACGCATGTTTTACCGAAATTAACAGTCAGCTTAACAAATCAAATGTCAACAGGAAGAATCATGGTTAGCTAGGATACAAACTAACAATTGATCAAACTACTTCTATTTTATTGCACCAAAAAAAGTGATTTATATGCTTGTAAAACATCACTGAACCTTAAAGCAGATATGGAAACATGATATAATCAAGATATTTTAAAACAATATCTTTTCGACTGGAAATAGGTATAGGTATATTAGATAAAATTGAATTAAATTTTAAACAATTTTCCTTTTTATAGTCTTTTTATAGTTTACGTATCGTCAAAAACTTGAAACTGCAAAAAAAAAAAAAAAAAAAAATGCCTGGAATAAAATTATCCCAAGGACTTATTGCTATCATTACACTTCCCGATTCTCCTCTCTGATTGTAAAGATGCCTTGTTAGTTCAACTCTTGTTCACTGGTATTTAGAAATGGCTTAATATACATTTAGTATAAGCTTTTAAGTTTTATTTTTCAAAAAATTAAATTTCCTATAGGTCTCTAGCGATCTACATAAAGGCTCCATGGCCAACCTGGTAGCATACCTTGTGGAGCCGTGCACTGACGACCTGGGTAGAATCAGGTCGATATACACCTGGCTGACGTCAAAAAACCTGAACCAGATAAAGATACCACTGCCACCGATAAGGGAGGGTAGTGTCCCCTATTATCTGAGTAGACTGAAGAATAAGAAAGGGAACTACGCTCAACTACTTAGTCTAATGTGCAGGTAAGTCTCTGTGGAAAACTTTGTTAATTAGGAAATTTCATTTCTAAAAATGATATAATAATTTCGATTATATACATGAGGTATATTTTACGGAAATGATAAAATGAATTTAATGCAAGCAGTTGAAATTTCTTTATGTGTATTTTTGCATCATCAAATTTTGTTCACCAACGATTGATATGGTCTCGAACATTAATAATGATGTGTATTACAACTATGTTGAGATACAAAACATGATACAGAAACACGATAGGGTTCATTATCTTTATTTCATCTTTGGGTTGATTTCGATCAGTTTATATTTCAAAAGTGCATACCTTATATGTCCGTATCTTTTCCCTGAATGCCTATTCAATATGAAATTTAGATATTACGAATAGCGGTATTAACATATCAACGCGAGCGTGATTTTAATGTTTTATTTGATTTGACGTAACTTGTCGTTCTGCCTGTTAACTGCAGACATGCTAAACTGAGCTGTGTGGTCGTCCATGGTTACATGAAGGGAAGCACGTATGCTATTGGTCAATCGGTCAAGGACAACAAAGACATATTGTATGGCGAGTGGAATGCTGTCCTAGTGGACAATGTCTGGCGACTTGTCAATTCCTACTGGGGCGCATGTGCAGTAGATGGTGATGAGAACGCAGCCAAATTTTCGGTAGATGAATCCTTCTTTCTTCCTAACCCTGAACAATTGATCTACTCACACTTTCCGGAGGAATCTAAATGGCAATTACTGGAAACCAGTATCAGCATGAAACAGTTTGAAAAAAAAGCTTATTTAAAAGAACGTTTCTTTGAACTTGAAATGAGGGCTCTTTCTCATCAGAAATGTGAAATTGTGACGGATAACGGCGAGATTGAGATTCTGTTTGGACTACCACAGGAAAAGGCACACGAGTTTGAATTCATGTGCTTGCTCTTCTCCAAATCCGACGACAAATGGAAGCATATCAAAGAAAAGACGTGTCAACATGATTTTGTGTATTACCCAAACGACAGTTCGGTTGCTGTTCGGTGCCGCTTTCCGAAAATAGGAGTGTACAAACTGGAAATAGTGGGCAAAGATTCCAGGAGAAAAGAGCAAGGATATGATTTTGATTGGGTGGCAATCTACAAAATCAAAGTTAACGGCATACCTGAAGGGAACACATCCTTTCCAAAATGCTGCGCGGCCGGATGGGGACCAGGCAAAATTGTGAAGGAGTCCTGCCTCGAAGCCTCCACCGATCCAAATGCCATCATTTTCTCTGAGGGTGGTTACGTAGAGGTGTCTTTTGAGAAACTGAAACGCGAAGCTGCTGGTTTGAACATCTCGTACAAGGTTGTCGGACTGAACAAATCCTTAGACAATATCCCGATGGAGGAAGAAGGTGTCCGAGAGGACGACGAAGAGTATACTATCGAGGTTAACGCGCCACCTGGCGAGGAAAGTGCGTTGTGCATATTTGCATTGATAGATGACCCGTCTTACGGGACAATCACAAAGAACATATGTAATTATCTAGTCATCAGTTCAGAGGTGGAGGAGGTGGACGATTCTCTCTTCCGGGATATAGAGGAGACCCGTCAACGTATGTAATCACAGCAGATTTATTTCATTGATTCTATTCATGGGGGCACATGAAGGTCAAATAATCCCTGCGAAATGCTTGTAGAGTCAATATTTTTGAGTTATTCAAAATGTTCTATCCTGTATATTTTAACAATGGTGTATATGTGAAACATTAAATTACCCCAAAACAGCAAAAATAAGTTTTAACAAATGTATGTCATCGTAATGTTATCATGTTAGGCTTTGTCATTGTAACTTTTCTTCAGTTTTCTGAAGAAGGATACTTATAACGTAATCAGCAATGTAGCAATATACATCCATGGGACTTGTTTTGAGATACTTAAAAATCACCAATTACAAAATACAATAATGTAATTATAACACCGACGTCTCTGTGAACACAATTCGACTACGTTAATATCGTTAATCTTAAACTTCCGTGTCCTCTGAAACCTCCATCATTTTTTTTTATGCAGAGCTTGAAAAGGCGATAGAGGAAAAGAAACTTGAACCGCTAGAAACAGCTGTTGATCTGGTAGAAACAAAGAAATACGAGCGATACATGCCACAAGAAATGAGGAGGGCGAGGGACCTTATTGCCAGGCTGAGGAAGCTGCAACAGCTTCTTCATGCGGTCATGGCGTTGGAACAGCCGACAATAGCGGAAATCCGATCCTTCTCTAATCCACTTCCGGAAATACACAACGTGATGAAGGCAACTCTTTTGTTACTTGGCAACTACGATGATGAGACTAAGGTACTAAATGGCTACATTTTCCCCAGTCTTCAAAATGGTGTATTTCGATATTTCCATAATGCATGCTAATCCATAGAGATATTAATGCTCAATGATCCTCAAATAAGTCATATATTTTATAGGAAATATCTAACGTAATTGTATGTCAACAATATAATGATAATACCACAAGATGTTCCAATGTAGCAATCGTTTTCTGACATTGGATACACACCATAGTGCATGATCACTGCCTCAATAACCACGCGATGATTCTTCAGTAAATTTTCGGTTTACTAGGAGCTATCTAGTAAGTCCATGGTTCTATTATTTTTGCAGCAATGGAAAAATGTACAGGCTATCATTGGTCGAACAGGTAAAGAGTCCCTCAAACGGCGGATAAACGAATTCGACATCAACCAAATGGATCTCGATATTGCATTGGGAGCTAAGAAGATGATTGGGAAGACTGACCTCGCTGACATAAAAATCACCAGTCTAGGGGCTGCCACATTCTACGTATGGGTAAGGGATCGGACATTTTGTTTTTTTCAGTGGTTGTTTTGCTTTGAGTTTAAAGGTTTAATGCACCGAGGCTGCTCCTCACGCGTAAATGAAAAGGCAAGCGTTATATATGTATGAACCCGCTTGATTTTCTCATTACTAGGTTATATATGATGTATGCTTTTGTAGGTGATGCGGTATGTTGTAGGTGATAATACTTGTTTTTCGTTGTAGGTGATGGGATTGGTGGAGGAAATGGAGATACGATACATCGACAAACTCAAGACCACTGTCCCTCGAACTCGAAAGAAGAGTACTTCCTAGGACAAAGCAGACTGACAGATGTACCTTACAATTGGCCAACATAGAAAGCAGTTTTGAAGTGTTGGTACCTCAGCCAGATTGCCTAACATGCTTGTATATTGACGTTCTCCGTGTCATAAAGCAGAAACGCATAGAATAAGTAGAGCAATCATCAAGTGTAAGTTGATTTGGGGATGACAAAGTTTGGTTGTTGAATTCGCTGTACAACGTTTTCCTAAAGTCATAGTTCATCGTTTAAAGCGCAAATGAGGAACATCCTGCTATACAAATATGAATGTGTCATCGTACATCTAAACACGTGGTAACGTTAAACGTGTCAGTAAGACGGGACATGTACTTAGACATTGTAGCAATAAAGAATAAGTTGGACAGACATTATGATAAGAGTGCTGACGATAACAAAGAGGTAAGAAAGGTGGTCCTATACCACGGACAACACAAAAAAGTGAGGACAGTGTGAAATGTGAAAAGATGAAATAAAATGTGATGACATGGTCAATGTGAAACGATGATGCGATATGACGAGCTCTGATGATATTTAAGTGTTGTTTTATTTATTTATTTTTTTGCAACATTGCCTCCAACACAAGCAACGAACTCTATGTTCCGTTTTCTTTATAATATCCTTATATACATATCAATGTACTGCTGCTATCTTAGAAATATGATATGCCGATTTTATTTACACATTTAAATTGTATTTGTTGTGGTCATTATGTCAAGTATCTTCTTAATGCTGGTTGTTTCATTATTTTCTTGTTTGAGGGGTTATTATGAACTGTCCTTGTCGACCAATGTAGTTATATTAATGATAATTAGTTTAGTTTAAAAGCCTAGCTGTGATAAATGTAAATAGTTTACATTCAAGCATATGCCTTATCTTGGCCAAATTTACCTATACACTGGAGACATTCGAGAATGTCTATATCCGTCCGTCATTTGTCTTATTGTAAATATACGTTATTGAAAATATATGTTTCTTGTTATGAAATTCATACTTTTATTTAACAGCTTCATAAGTTATATCAGTCCAGGCTGTGATATTTGTAAATAAATACATCAATGTCGTTATTCCTGCCATCATTAATAAAACTGTCTGACCTTTTGATAATAGTAAACGTAGAAATTGCCCTGATATTTAGCTGTGCAGTCACTTTCTCCAATTGGTCAGGACAATCAAGCTCAGTTGTAATTAGAAGCCTGTTACTCTTGACGCTAATATTTTCTGTGATAGCCTACCTTTAGTTGAATTTTTTGTCCTGCGGAAATGTATTTCATGTAGCAAGAGGAATATACTATGGCTGGTATGCCTTTTATTGTAATTTTACCTTTGTTTTCATTGTATAAATTCATCTATTTAAATTTTATGTTGAATGTTTATTGATCAAACTGAATATCAGATAATAAATTATTGGTTATTGTTGTTGATGGTGCGATACGTAAGATATCAATGTTAACTAAATTATGTTGGTAGTATGCCATATTTAATCATTGTGATATACGATTTGCATTCATTTTATCAATAAAGTGGAAAATTAAAGCTATGTATGAATGCGTGTTTTCAGGGTTTTAACATCCTCGCAACAGGCAGGGATATATACCTTACTGAGTTGATAACGTATATTCTATATTTAATTATAGGTTCTTTGTGCTTTATAAGCAGTACTCCACCTTGCACAATTGCATGCACATTGGATTAAGGCAATATGCTCCAAACTTTAAGGAGAGTTTGGATATGTCGAACTCACTTGCTCAATAAATGTCATCGTGCCCTGCGACACCACATCTAGCACACAACATTTACTTTTTGCAATGATCTGAATGATGACCAAACTTCTGACTGTTGAAAAACGCATTCTAGACACCCTAACACTCCCGCAACCCGTCTTCACAAAATTTAGTAGGTTTTGGGCTAGCATGAGTGCTGGCATCGCTTAGGATTCCTTCTAGTCTAACTTTTATTCTTCGATCATGAATGACTTTCTGCTCCTTTTCTTTGAAATAATTGATAATATTTCATCACCCTCCCCGAAGAGATGGACAACGAGTGACGCCTTTTGAAGAATTCAGGGTAGAGCGAGGAGGAACATTCTCAACACCTCTATCAAAGAACTGGGTCATTCCCAAGAGGTTCTTCGCCTGCTGTTGTCGGACAACTTTCAACAACAGTTCTCCGGATTTAAGCTTTTCAACACTCTTGGAAGTGCCACAGTTAGCGAAAATCGTCTTTGGCGAAAGGGGACATTGAAGGCGCAGGTCTATTGAATTAATTTGAAGTTGGTCATCTTCTGAGTCAGAAGAGGGACAGGGTCGTTTGATTCATTTGGTGGAGCTCATGTTAGATATTTAAAAAAAAAATCACTACCTATGTTCCCCAGCCACTGCGAAACCCAACAAGGGGACACTTCTGACGGTACGGATTCCCAGTACATGAGTGCCATGGCTAGACATGACCTGTACTCGAAAGAGAAGGCAAAACTATATCGATTGACCCAAAAGCCACCGCCTTCTGGGATCAAATAAAAATTTTAAAAAAATAAAGATAATTTATTGAAGCTGGGTATGGCGTGACCAGCCGGTGATTGCTCATTGCAAGCCGTAATGACCACCCGCCTTACTAACATAGGGACAAAAGTAATGTGTTATGGAAGATAATGCCATGGATCATAGGCAGGAATTGACTTAACCACTTACCTTTCACATAATCTCCATTTCATTACCAGGATCGTTTTACTCCTAAGGACTCTAGGGAGACAAACCACGGCAGACAGGTTGCCCCACCTAGTTGACTTTTACCACTACAGTAGGGTACAGTGGATATACAAGCATTCTTAATACTATCCACTGGTGATGAGAAACTTATATTGAATATCATCTGGACCCAAAGCCGTGTTCTGTGATTTGTCAAGCAAAACGTAAAGACTTTGCTGATTATATAGAAGAGCTTACCAAGTATACTGGATAACATTAATTTTATTTCAACGTCAGTCACTTTTCGCGAACATTATTTTCAACGTTAAAATTAGTTTCATTTAAGAATATTGCATTCACTAGACACTGCGTTTCTATTTCGTTATCTTATTTCCTCCCTCTTTAGTCTTCTTTTCCATTCTGAATTAAACAGGTGATAACTGGTCACAAGTAATTTTAATCGCTGAAAACGTGAAAAGTTAACGACGACGCATAAGCACAAAACATGACTAATGCTAGTTCTTTTGGTTTGGAATATATATCTATTCTTGGGCTATCCAGTCGTCTCCCAAGACTGTCAATGGAAGTGTGTACATTGAACGAGTATATTATTTACTACACGAGAAAATTTTGGTTAAATATACTACGAGTCATCTAATAAGTGTTGCTTCCCTTTGGCCATTTATTATATAAGTTCTACTGTACACGTTTTGGAGAAGATTAATGAAGCGTTCAAACTGTTTAAATAATTTGGTATATGTTGCAAATAAACCCGTCATGAGATAATGATCTAAAATGTAATAAACAAAGAACAGAGAAGCATCTGCTAAGGTAAGGGTTGCTTCTCAACGATATCTAACCAGATATAACATTGAACCGACATGACTGGCCCCAAAAATAAGATGACCTAATATGACCAGTTTAACCACATCCAACCAAAAGAGCTAAATTTCCAATCTTCTGGAAACTATCAAAGTGTTAAACACACAGTATTATCCCAACGTCATCAAAAGAATGCCAATTTCTAAAGCCATGATCCAGGTCCAGACATCGTTACTAATAGAAATGGTTAAGTAATAATGTATTAAGTAAAAGAAATACTATGGCCTGTGACAAGCAAGCTATATGGTATCTCTTTGGTAGATATTATCTCGTAGCTATGTGTACGAGATGGTGTCGCTTATCACAACACTTTCAAATTTACAAACGCCGTAAGATATTTCTTTGGTGGAAATGACCTCGTAATATTTGTACCAGATGGTACTTTTCACATCACTTTCTACAACACCAGACTTATATATAGAATCCCAAGAAATGAGATTTTGTTTAACAGAATTTATTATACAAGATTATTTTATTACATAAGTAAAAATGCATTCAGGGTTGATTGATACAAATAAATGTATATACGGATGATTGTTACAATCAAATATAAAATGTATACAAGGATGACTGGTACAAACAATTATAAAATATTTTTAGGGAGGAGTGGTACAGATAAGATTGATATAATGACTGGTACAAATAAAATGTATTTAGGGATGACTGGTACAAGCAAATATAAAATGTATTTAGGGATGACTTGTACATACAATTATAAAATATATTTTGGATTGAATAGTACAAATTAGATGTATATAATGACTGGTACAAATAAAATGTATTTAGAGATGACAGTTACAAATATAAAACGCATTTAGGGATAACTGGTTCATACAAATAGAAAATATGTTTAGGGATGACTGGTACAAACAAATATAAAATGTATTTAGGGATGACTGGTACATACAATTATTAAATATATTTTGGGATGACTAGTACAAATTAGATGTATATAATGACTGGTACAAATAAAATGTATTTAGGGATAACTAGTACAAAAAAATAAAATGAAATACGGATTATTTGTACAAATAAGATGTATTTAGGACGAGTGGTAGAAATAAAATGCATATAATGATAATTGGTACAAACAAATAAAATTTTTATAAAGATGATTGGTATACATAAAATTTATAAGGGATGATTAATATAATCAGTGCATTCTTAACTTACATTTCATACAAATATGAACACTTCATGCTAATTGATTTATCAAAAATCGTACTCTTTTTTTTCCCAAAAAATATTCAACATGTAATTATATTATATGTGTCTATGGTAAATACCTTTTAAGGCGATTGGTTCAAAGCTCCTCATGCGCTTATACATGCACAATAATTTAAATACACATGGTATAAAAGGCTATTTTGCTTTATCATTTATTTTATGTGAAATCAATATGTATCGAAAAGATAACTAAAAAGTTGCTAATAGGCTAGGGTTTACATGTAACCATGACACTAACAAATTCTCTGATTTTTATTTAATTTTGTTAATTGATAATATTTTTATATACATATACTTATTTATATAGAGACACTAAATATATATAGGATGTTTACTGAATGTAAACTAACAATTAAAAAAATTGACTCGGAGGTAATTGGGAAATTAAAACAATATAAAACCGCTTATAACAGCAAATTCTGGAGCTTGCATTAGTCTGACCTGCAACTTTAATGTCGTTAAATTTACACAAAAAAGGATATCAATATATGTTCTCTGAAAAGAGCTTAAATATGAATAGTATATATAAACCAGTTCCTGATTATGGATCCCTGTTCAATCCAAATCCCAGAATCTATCGGTTTTTGTTTTCGTTAGGACATTTTGCTTTGCACGTAATACATGTAGTTATAATACCATGATGACTAATTCAGTTAACCAGTTTTATTATCTCAATTCTAAGTATTTCATTTAGATGTCAGAAATGTATGTTGATAATTCTCAAGATGAGTTTATAACACATTTGTAAAAGCAAGGCTAATCATCAACATATCCCTAGATCCGTAAAACAGATGAAATGTATCCCCTAAAGGACAGAGATAAGATCAGCTGAGTGAATAGGTCATATTCTGAAACAGTTTTAACATACAACGATTGCACATAGTGTTGATGGGCAGTTACAAATGAAATAAACTAATATTTGCAACGAGTTTGATGAAATAAATGTATATTTTGATTTCATTATAGGTATGATTTTACATATATATATATATATTTATTTAATTTATCTAACGACTACTTGACTCCGTTAAATATGTTTTATATAACTCACACTGCTATACGAGGTTTGAAATTACAAACACATACATAACCCATAACAGTCAACTAAACAAATCATCAAAATGATATGCCAACGTATACGATTAATGTTTAAATTTCAGTGGAAATATTATCTTAACGGATCTTGCGCTGGAAGCAGCATTCCACTAAATTTCGACTGGGCTAATTACACGCTAAAAGTTAATGCGCCGAAGTAGGTATGTTTCCATTCACAGATAATAATGTTTTCATTGGTCGGCTGTAAATATAAATGATACTGAAGTTGCTTATGTCTATACCAAAGGTTTCCGACACACGTGTATATGGAATTCCCATGTGCTTGCCATAATAACAAGAGCTGTTGGGGAACAGCATAGCACGTCTCTCAAATGTTTGTCAATAAATAATTAAAATATATTAATTGGAATGGTTTTGCAAATTGCATTAATATTATCATTATTTATATTGTTTACTTGATCAGATTATGTTTTGTGAATTCATGCAATTTTCAAAACCATACCAATTTATATATATATAAATTATTTATTGACAAACATTCGGGAGACAAGCTATACTGTTGTAGATTAAATGAATATATTAAATACAAATGCAATTGCGTTTGGACATATTTCTTCAATTTTTGACAAAATATTATCCTAATGAGAGTTGTCTCCCTTGAAAAATGTGGACCGGTATAAATTGTCTAATGTGAGCATTTTCACATTGTTTAATTTTCAGTTTCACCCTAAGAAGGGATAGTGTAACTCCATAGGGACTCTTTTACCAAATATCAGCACCCTAGTACAATAATAAAGTGATGTGTTAATAGCTTTCAACATTTGCACACAAATTTAAAAAATGCTTTTTTTCCCCAAAAAAACCTTTCAGTTTAACTCCGGCAAGGGAAAGTTTAACTCCCACAGGGAACCTAATACCATGTATTACTATGCCTTTCAACACTCACAACATCAACTTAACACAACGTCCAAAGATTTAAAAACAAAAACAAAAAAACAAAGATTTAAAAAGAAAAAATCCAATTTTTTAAAAGTTTTACTCCAGGAAGGGATTGTCTTACTCCATAGGGACTCTATTGCCAAATATCAGCACCCTAGTACAATTAAAAGTGATGTATTAAAACCTCTTAACACTTGCACCAAAAACTTAACGCAGAAATATTCTAAGGCCAACAATTTGAAAATTCTGTTTTTTTTCCCAAAAAAATCTTTAGTTTAACTCCGGCAGGGGATAGTTTAACCCCAGATGGACTCTATTGCCAACTATCAGCACCCTAGTACAATTATAAAGTGATGTATTAATACATTTCGACACTTGCACCACAAACTTAAGTCAAAAAATTTTCAAAAATCTGCTTTTTTTCCAAAATATCTTTTAGTTTAACTCCGGCAGGGGATAGTTTGACCCCCACAGGGACCATATTACCATAAATTACTATACCTTTCAACACTTGCACCAAAAAATTAACATTTGAAAAACCAACGCCGACGCCGACGCCGACGTCGGAGTGACGACATAAGCTCTCACTCTTTTTCGAAGAGACGAGCTAAAAAGGGCCTCATACTAAAGAAAGCAAGTACGTCTACCGCAACGAACACAAAGACGTCTACAAGAGCCGACAAAGGCAAGTCTACCGCAGCTGTTGATGTCTACAAAACTTAATACAGACGTTAATCATAACTAAGGATATCTACTGTAGCTGACATGGACAAAGCTTACAAAGATGATACCAAAACTAGCAAATACGCCTACCAGAGCTAGCAAAGACGCCTACAAGAGCTAGAAAAGACGCCTACAAGAGCTAACAAAGACGCCTACAAGAGCTAGAAAAGACGCCTACAAGAGCTAACAAAGACGCCTACAAGAGCTAAGACGCCTACTAGAGCTAGTAAAGACGCCTATAAGAGCTAACAACGACGTCTACAAGAGCTAATAAAGACGTCTACAAGAGCTAACAACGACGTCTACAAGAGTTAACAACGACGTCTACAAGAGCTAATAAAGACGCCTACCGGAGCTAACAAAGGCTAGTAAAACTTTTTAGGGTTTCTATTTTTGCTTACTTAGACATCTATAGAGTTAATAAAATAGTCTATTATAGCTTTTAGTTATGGCGTCTACAAAAGCTAACATGGACGTATTCAGAGTTAATAGTATAAAAATAATTAGAATCAAGAAAGACATCAACAATATATGTTCAACCATCGTAATCAAGAACATCTATCATTTCGAATGTCAACCACAGTTGGAAAAGATGTCTACCATAGCCGACATTTGTGTCCTGGGTTCATGTAGCTTCCTACAGGACAATTGAAGGTGTCCGAAAATTCTTTCATATTCTGGAGTGTTCCAATAACCCTGGAATAAAAAGATATGGACTAGTAAAAGCTCGCCTTACGCTAATTGTCATGCAACCAAATTCAATACTTATACCGATATATATTACTTTCAATCGTAAACTAGTTATCAGTCAAAAGTTATATATATATATATATATATATATATATTAAATGTACTGTGAAAAGCTTATGTTGATATGCAGAAACTTTTCCGAAAATTGTTTATGTGTAGCGATAAATGATATTTATCTTCAAACTTGACTGTTGTGCCATGAAATGCGGCTATAACATAATAGCGTACTTGTGAAAAACACTATTTTGACGACATTGATACTCGTATTTATGAAGTATTCTATACAATCGTTGATTCATTTACAATAATAAGAAGTCTTACCTGAATCTTGACGGACTGTGTTGACCGGTCAGGATGTGGTGAATCGCATCGGCTTTTCGATGATTACTGCATCGAATCTATAAAATAGAAACCAAAATATATCTTTATGTAAAATGTCCTATTGTAATTTTACCATTTTATTGGTGTATACAATAAGTTACAATTTTTACAATTTTAAGAAAATCTTCAAAGTGCCCTCACGACCATTCAATAACGTATTAGTATGTAATATCAGGCGTAAAATATTCAAATGTATTGTGTATATGTTGTCTTTGTCACATTTTCATACTTTGTCACAATTTCATACATAACCTTTGTGTTTAAACCATAACACAGGCTTGTGACATAGGTAGCTACACGCATAAAGTATTAATTTCACACAATAAGGGCCTCGTGGTCGGCAGATGTACAATCCTCCTATTCCAATTACAAGTATTTACTTTCGGTAAAATCTAGTATCATTTACTTTGTATATCAAAATTGAAATACAGCATGATATACAAAATTGTATATATTCCGGTAAATGTGCCTGTCCGTTTCGGGTACCAGATTCAAATGACTCATAACCGAACTATATAAACTTATAAACAGAACAAATAATGATCCGATAGTTTAACACTAAATGAGTCGAATATAAGAATAATAATTTCAAGCAAATTCTCATCTCTAGGGGGCAATCAAGGAGACTCTCAACAATCTTCATGTTCTGTACATTTATCAATAATGATGTCCATTGGAGCCTAATACCACACAATATCATATTTGAAGAAACATACCTGAGCAAAATTGACAAAGAATAGCTGGCTGTGTGTTAGGTTTAAGCTGGGAAGTGAAGGTTCCTCTTTTCCTTGTGATGCAACCCAGGCCCTGTATCCCTGCAAAACACAAAGTACTTTCAACTCTCACTACAATTCGTGTTTCATTGGTTGATAAACGTTTAATCATCTTAATGGACGTTTAATGACTCTTATGCTTTAAGGAAATGTAACGTTAAATACACTACTCAACATACATTCCATGTAATAATGGTATATTTCGGGTAATTGAATAATATATATTATAATGAAAATAAAGATATTGTTTGGTACTTAACTTGCGTTTCGTAAAATAGCTGTGTACTTCGCGTAACTCAGAGTTTAAGTAATTGACTCAGGGTTCACTCTTGTGCCTGATAAAGACTCCATATGTAATTGTTTACAATAATCTTAAATTAGATGTAGATAGTCTATATCTTGGCAATAGGCATATAGTTTACGTAAATTCAACGTGCCTTAAAATACAAATAATTACACACTGCACGTTATACATTGTACATCAGATAAGAAAAGAGTTATATTTTACTGAAACATAATCAATCTCAGATCTTTATTCGTGACTGTCTGCATCAACAAAATCTTGAGATTTCCTGAAAGCTGTTGGCCTATTCAAAAAGACTAAATCAACCATTACCACTTGGTTTTAGATATCTGTGAGCGCGTTGATATGTTTTTCTGCGTTTGTGTGTTATTGTTCGAGTATGTCGATACCAGCTTTTGCCTTTTTGTCGTTTTGTTTTTTATTTACCTTCTCTACCCACGATTTACAGGCCCTACTAACCTTTACCTGTTTTGATGGACCATTAGGAGCATTATAAAAAAAATAATAAATTGCGCGTTACAAATCACTATATCGTCCATTTATTCATTTATATATATATATGTTCATATGTACTTATGTCCCCGTCGATTAGCGAGGAGACAAGATCACGAATACATTGGAAATATATATCAAAACATTAAATCAACTAATATTAATTTAAAATTTACGCGTAATCTTAAAATACCACAATTGTTTTTCGGAAAATAAGACAACAAACTGCTTACCTTAAAAGCTTGCTTCAGTCCACCATTGTCGGCTATGTTTTCACCCAAAGTCTGATAGCCGTCCATCTGGAATGTAAATAATCAAACAAAATGCATTTAAACATAACTGCAATAAGGCAATATTTGATAAGTACAATACCAAACATGCATTTCATGGTTGATTCTAATAAAGACTTTTTTCTTCATTTTAGCGACGGCCTTTATTGACTGACGAATAGATATTTGATTGTCTGTTGAACACAGAAAGTGATGGATATCGATCAAAAGTGATTTTTTTTTATAAATTTACTCGTAGTTTTGGGCCTTAAATGACTCAAACTATTGATGGTCGTAAAACAATACAATACACCAAAACTACCCACACCTCAGAATGTCCCAGGTTGAAGAAAAATCATCAGCGGATTCTAGATCAATGAGTAAACTTATGTATTCCTTACGTATTTGCCGCCAGCTTCAGGGTATGAGAATTGGTCATACTGTCTTATGAAACATTTTGAGGTATTGATGAACTCGTCGATGACCTCATCTCCCCACCACTGGTTCAGGTTTCCATACTTGTCATACTGACGCCCTGCAGGACAAATATTAATTATTACAACAATAATCCAAACAGGCCGGTGATGGTAAATCTATTCTTGGTCGCGAACAGCAAATATCTACCAACAAAGAATAGAACAGTACAGGAACCACGGAACCAAATGATTTCCCATAGACGGTAATGGTAACGTTAACCACTCTACTGCTTAAATGGAGTTTTTAACACTGGTCCACAAGCCATAATTTTGAAGAATGTCATCTCGTCAACCTGTAAATAGAATTATTCAAAATTCTACCAATTTGAACTTTTTTTATATGAATTCAGCACCAAAAATTCATCTAAATTTACAACAAAATACACACTTAATTAACTCCCCCTGACAAAAACAGGCTAGGAAAAAAATGACTTTTTTTCTATAAATTTTACATCTACATGTATTGCCCTTCCTATTAAATCTTTTGCCCAAACGAGGAAAACCCACAATCTATTTTTGATTTGGTTCTGTTGTCCCTACATGGGTTTATTTTCTCAATATAATAAAGACAAATTTGGTGCGTCAACATCAAGTAATGATTTATATTATAATACTGATACCAGTATGGACTATCTCGGGCCATCTTTGATAAGTATAAACAAAATTTCAGATTACCTGAAAGCTGTTAGCCTATTTAACAGGACTTATGTAACCATTGCAACTTTCTTTTAGGGACCCCAGAACCAGATCAAAAATAGATTGTGGGTTTTCCCCGTTTGGGCAGAAGATTTAATAGAAAGATGAATGCATTGGGGCCTACTGATTGGATACTTATTAAGGTGAGAGAAGTTTCCAAAGTTGTATGTGAGGGCTGGGCAATACATGTAGATGTAAGTTACTTTTTCCTAGCCTGTTTTTTTTCAGGGGAAGTTAATTAAGTGTGTATTTTGTTGTAAATTTAGGTGCTGAATTCAATACAAGATGGTGGCACCCATATAAAAAAGTTCAAATAGGTAGAATTTTTAAACATTCTATTGACAGGTTTCCGAGATGACATTCTTTTAAATTATTGCTAGTGGACCAGTGTTGAAAACTCCATTTTAGCAATTTATTTGCCCGAACGACATTTTTCTTGTGTTGATGGCCCGTTAAGAGGAATTTACTATCAATAATTAGCGGTAAGCTTTTTTGGCAGAAAGATAATTTTATGCCGGCTGCATAGAGTATGATATTTAAACATTTCATTTTGAAAGGATTCATAGAAAGGGTGGAGATCAGAATCGGGGATGGACCTCAACCATACATATACTCTTATTAGATTATTTACTTATTACTTATTACATTTTACTACCTAGTTTGGGTTAACTGGACTGATTCAGCTTGACGTTAAAATATTGACTGTGTGAAAATTATTTTTGGGGGATGAAGTGATGCTTTTTTGTAAACAGTTCACTTACAAACACTTCATTTAATTCATAAAATCATATCATAGACAACAACAACAAAAAAACAAACAAACAAACAAACAAACAAAACACCATACCTTGATCATCAAAGCCATGCGTAATCTCGTGACCGATCAAACTGCCTATACCACCAAAGTTCAGGGATCTGTGAAAAATAGCATAATAATAATACCCAAGAGCGGTAGACAGTAAACGTATTGTAAATTAGGAAAAACCAGGTGACAGGAATCGCGTAGTCATGAGTTATTGTCTGTCGGAATGAAGCTGGTCAATATTGAGTCATGCTGGTCAATATGGCTTGTGTTATTGTCAATTTGCTCGTTTATATCCCTCTTTATCCTGGTTCATCCTTGTTTTAAGGCAATGGCTGATTATGACTTGATTTTATATTTTACCGTGGCTGGTTTATCACGTTATTTTCTATCTTACATTAAAGAGGTATTCCTTCGTTCGGACATCAGAAACATGCATAAATTCTATTGATAAAATCTATGTCAGATGATGATTATATCAGTGTTTGTGCTTACAAATAATTAACGTCGAAATGTAAAGGCAAAATACGTATCGTATACAAATACCGCAAGTCCTTGCGGTAATAAGTGATGCTTCGGGTCGAATTAAGAATTTTTAGGACTTAATACTCGAAGAACTTTGGTTTATCTTGAGAGTAAAACTGCCTTATTAATGGAAAGAATATAGATTTTAATATTTGGAACAAATACATGCTATCCAATAAGTTTAATTATGACGACCTGAACTTTATTCAAACGAAGAAATGTCCCTTATATTGATCAATATAGTAATAATATGGTTGAAAGTGAGTTAATTGTCGTTCTGAGATCGGTAAATCGCTGCTCCAGTACAATAGTTGAATAATGACGTGCTATGAATTACTAAGGGTTAGTATTTATATATTAGTTAGTACTGTCATTGTAGTGGTTGAACTACGAGTAGATATCTTTCTAAAATGTTGTTCAATTCAGCCGTTGATTAATGCAGTTAGTTCGAATCATTGCTGATTTGTGAATCAGTTTCCTTACATTTTATGACGTAATAGTCAATTTCTCGACCTACCTTGGCTGATCTTTATGGTAATACGGAGGCTGAAGTATACCCGCCGGAAACACTTTTAAAGATAAAGAAATACAATGTATGACAACAATGAAGAACATTTTATTTTAACACAAAATGTACAAATGCTTTCGTTTTATAGTTAAGCATTCTTTTTTTACTAAAAAATAGTAAGATTTATAGATATTTTTGACGTAATTATTCAGATTACCTAACGCATATCTGAATTTTATAATGAATCATTTTATTAATAGGCAATGTTTTACAAAATCATACACTGATATTCTACGTAGACGAATATGTATCAGATATATTGTTTGATAGTGAACTTACATGTTGAAAACAAATATATTGGAGTAATTTTAAATTATCTCAATAAATGACAAATTCCTTAATATCAAAAAAATTAATGTATTCATAGATAAATACATCAGTAATCGTGAGGAGTACTTATCTGTACCAGGTCTCTTTGGCGGGTAAGTTTGTTTCACATTAATTTTGACGTTATGAAAAATGCACTTTCAGCTCAAAATTTGAAAGAAAAACCAATTTTTTATGATAATGTTATATCAAATGTTATTTATCTTATTTTCAATTTTGTATTGTATATCAACAGCTTTGGACATTTAAGGTCTCCCTGATTGAAGACTGCATCCGCATGGTGAGGTCTTGTGTGTTTTAGGAGGCTGAAGAACAGTGACGTTATATAATATGACATACTGATAATGTTTTTAGTGACTTTATATAAATGATATACTGATCTTGTTTATAATGACGTTATAAAAATGACATACTGATACTATTTTTAGTGACGTTATATAAAATTACATACTGATCTTTTTTAGAGCGACGTTATATAGACTACATACTGATCCTGTTTATAGTAACGTTATATAGACTACATACTGATCCTGTTTATAGTGACGTTATATCAATTGACATCCTGATCTTGTTTAGAGCGACGTTATATAAAATGACATACTGATCCTGTTTATAGTAACGTTATATAGACTACATACTGATCCTGTTTATAGTGACGTTATATCAATTGACATACTGATCCTATTTATAGTAACGTTATATAAAATGACATACTGATCCTGTTGTATGGCGAATTGTAGTAAGCGTTGACAGTGGCAGGTGAAGTTGTCCAGCTGAAAGTTCAATTTTAGCATTAAGTTTTTGTTATCAATTTTGATACACATTTATGATAAAAAATTATAAAAAAATGTTTTATACAGATTGATATTTTTTCTCTACCCATATGATTATAATTATGATGCGAATCCTTTTAGCAAAGCAATTCTGATGTCTATTTCTAATTTATTAAGATATATTGACAAATGAACATAACAGCACATCGAATCATGGGCTTAAAGAACAAAACATTAAAGTGTGATTATAGATTCAACTAAATGGTATACATACATGTTTTTATTAACAGGCTGCCGAAGCTTTCTGAAATCACCGGATACCCATAAGTTGAGTAATTTGAGGATGTTTCCAAAGTAATTGTCTTCATTCATTGTATACTGTAAAAGATATGGTATAAATGTCACGCATCGTTCTGATATTTCATTCTTTTTTCTTCTTGCTCTCTGAGACACGAAAACAATATCAAATTAAATCAGTATACTGTTGACGTACACATTTTAGCGGTAATCTTATTTTAGCCTTTTTCGCGCCAGAAGAATTCCACTAAGTTATGATTGCTATAATTGTAGTTTATCTATATTGGTTTCTATGGCAATCATTGTTGGTGCGCTAACTCACTATTCCACTAATCTGATTTAATTTGGTTTTGCAGTAAAATTTGAGCACGCCAAATAAAGTACGTTTACAGTAAGTCGAAGTGTCAAAATCAAGAGGGACGTGGAACGGCCCCCTAATAAATCATAAAGAATGTCAAGCACATTGGAATGTTCTGAAGCCTTCCACAAACATATTGAAACATAGCATGCAGGTTACATTCGGGATATACTCAACCAGCATTGTCTACTACATTTTTTAAAAAGACACGTAAGATTTAAACACAATGACCTGTCTAATCAAGGTAACGTTTTATTAGAGCAAAGTTTGTCACTTACATTTTTATAACCAGCATCAAGTGAGGTATCATTTAAAATGAAATCATCGTATCCAATTTTTCTCTGCATATATACAGCCTGCAAAACACAAAGCACAAACTTCAATTCCTGCTTAAATCTCTCAAATAGAGATACATAGTTTCCGTTTTCTCCTATTTTCAAAACAGTACGAATATACAATCAGATCAAGGCGCAATGTTTGCAATTAACGCTCGAGACATTTTATTGAAAATGCATGTAGATAGATCTACTTTAAATTTCAAATATCATTCTTAGTTAATTGAAAAATCACCAGCGGGAATTAGATCAAAGAGTATGCTCGATTGAAAACAGGATTTGGTTTGGTTTATTTTGTTTAACGTCCTATTAACAGCCAGGATCATTTAAGGACGAGCCAGGTTTTCGAGGTGGAGGAAAGCCAGAGTACCCGGAGAAAAACTACCGGCCCGCGGTCAGTGCCAGGCAACTGCCCCACATGTGTTTCGAACTAGCAAACCCAGAGGTTGAGGCTTAGTGATAAAGTATCGGGACACCTTAACAACTAGGCCACCGCGGCCCCTTTTTTTTTAAAAACAGGAATAGGATGTTGGATATGTTAATACATATTTTCATGTGTATGCATACGACAATGAATCCGGGGGCAGGGGGCGGTAGCCTTCATTGCGCAGTGTCCAGGGTCAACGTAAATTTAGAAATAAGATAACTACTACTAACGATAATATAATGGTAGCATTGCAATAAAGGTGCTGTTACCTTTTAACGCTTTGGTCGACAGTCAAAGACATCACATATGCAAAATCGAACTAAGAGCTCGCATCTCTATGGAATGTATATTTCATTTCAACAAATTTTATTGACATGATGTTAATATCAATTGGATCGAATAACAGGCAAGCCTATATAAATTCTTTCCATGATGGATTGAGTGATCGAATATAATTATAATCTTTTAAATTAATTGGTCTAAATATTTTGAAATGAAATACATAATATAAACAAAGGAATTAAGGGAAGTAACTATTTTTCAACACAAGATAAACACAGAATATGTTACATAAAGCACTTGCACACACACATACACACTTTAATATCAATATAAACAAATATAACAGTGATTCAGTTCCGAAGGAAATAAATAAACAATTGTAGACATCAAAGTTAATTAATATAGAGACAGTAACAGGTGGCTAGACCAAAAGTCCATGTGCCTATATTGCACAGGTCATCACCACCTAAGCTGTATAGGAATTTTCTATGCATATAATTTATGTAATTTTAATAATACTGTAGTTAATGACTTTATTCACACACTGATTTAATATATAGAGAACAGGAACTAAAATCAATGCAAGTATATTTTAATACATAAATAAATATCAGCTATGTTCAACTGGGTTCATATATATATATATATATGATATTTAACTTACATTAAAAATTATTAATTTCATTAAGAAGTAGTATTTTTCAAGATGAACAGTATGATGGCTTTCTAGATCTTATATAAGTTAAAACGATGGGATTTTCCTATAAAATTTTGGACATCATTAAGTATTACTCTGTTAATATTTCCATCACAACTAGGACATCCATTTAAAATAATGTTAATACAAATATGGTTATGGTCAATATTAAAATTATTGAGGGAAGTAAACAAATTTATCCGCAAGTCATTATGTAGAGGACAATCTAGAAAAAAATGAGAAACTGTTTCACGGTCATCTGAACAATTACATAAAGGATTGTCTGTTAAATGGTCCTGGTTTAAACCAAAATTTAGATCACTGCAATAATTTCTAAGCTGAGTTAAAATTATGTTCGCCCTTCTGTTTCCTTCAGTTTTAAAGATTTTAACAGATTCAATTTCCAATGTGTTATTATTATTTAGTTTATGTTTAAAGCTTGCAAGTGAGGGATAATCAGAGTAGTTAGTATCTGTATTGTTAGCTGTGCGGCACATAGACGGGAAGAAACTATCAAAGTAGCTATTAGTTCTGCATAAAGGTGGGTTAAAAAGTCTGATGTGTCGGAGAGGATAAGTATTATCGTTAGGATTGTTAGTAAATGGAATCAATATATCTTGTAAATATTGCGGTGCGAGTCCATGCATAAGTTTATACATCATAATATGTTTATGTTTCATTCTTCTGGCAGCCAGAGTTTCCCAACCAAGTTCCGTATACAGTTTAATATGTGAAGTGCCAGAGCGAAGGCCTGTGATGATTCTTGCTACTTCTAATTGTATTGATTCCAGAAGATCGGCAGATTGTTGTGTGCAGTTATCCCAAACAATGTCAGCGTATTCTAATATTGGCCTAATAAAAGCAGTGTAAATTTTAATTAATGTTTTTCGATTGACTTTTGTTTTTATGTATCGAAGAATGTTAAGTCTGCTGTATGCTTTTTCATATATGTTCTGAATATGTTGTCTCCATGATGCATCATCTTTAAGGGTAAGCCCTAGGTGTGTATGTGATGTAGTGTCAGTAATCTGGCTGTTTTGAAAAGTTAATGTTGGGTGATTTGTGTCTTGTTTCCTTGAAAATATGACTGATTTAGTTGTATTGGGGTTAAATTTGATGTCCCATATGTTTGCCCATTCACTAATATTAGGAAGGTCAGAGGTTAGTGCTTGTGCAGCTTGAGCGGGGTTTTCATCAATAATTATGTAAAGGGAAGTGTCATCTGCAAAAAGCTTAATATTAGTATTAACATTTTCTGTGATATCATTTATGTAAAGAAGAAAGAGAAGTGGGCCAAGAACAGATCCCTGAGGAACCCCTGCATTGATAACCTTGAATTGAGAGAAATAACCTTCAGTGCTAACTCTTTGTAATCTATCTGTAAGATAACTTTGAATCCAGTCAAGTAAATTACCATCAATTCCATAATTTTTCAGTTTTTGAAGAAGACCTTGGTGCCAAACTCGGTCAAAGGCTTTACTGATGTCACAAAATACAAACCTTAACTGCTTTCCCTGATCCATATTACTAACAATTTCATTATATATGAATAATAACTGATTGACTGTAGAGTCGCCTGGTGTAAATCCAGACTGATGCTTAGTTATAATAGAGTTTTCAACAAGGTAATTATGAACATATTTAAAAACAACTTTTTCCATCAATTTACTAAATCCAGAAGTTATTGATATAGGTCTGTAATTTAGGACATCATTAGTATAACCATTTCCTTTATAAATAGCATTAATATTTGCTTGTTTCCAACTGTTAGGTACAATCCCTGATTCTAAAGATTTATTAAATAATAGTGTAAGTGGTAGTTTTAGAGAAGAGTTCAGTTTTTTAACAATTTTTGGAATAACGCCATCAGGGCCTGGTGGCTTATTAGCATTAAGAATGTTAATTTGATCAGAGACATCTTGTTCAGTGACTTGAAAATGTGTTAGTAAAATTGGGATAAAGTTTTGTGCAGTTTGGGGGAGTTCAAGGTTAGGTGTTGAAGTAGAGATATTAGTGAAGTGATTGTTCAGGACTTCAGCTTTATCAATTGGGTGATGAATGACCTGGTTATTTAATTCAAGAGGGGGGGGGGGGGGGGGGGGGGTAGAGGAGGATTTATTAGAGAAGTTAGTGATAGATTTTGCTATCTTCCACCATTTGTCTGGGGAGACCAAGTTATCGTTCAGAGAGTTTTCAATTTTTCTTTATGTAATTTGCCTTTGCTTCACGGATCAGGTCAATAGTTTCATTTCTAAGAGTGCGAAATCTTTGCCAATAGTGAAGATTATTATTTATTTTAGCCTTTTTGTGTATTCTGTTTCTCTGCCTCATCTTAAGCCTAATGTTGTTATTTATCCATGGTTTATCATTCGGTCGTACTGTTATCTCTTTGGTTGGGATAAAATTATTGACCTGTTCCGTTAAACAATTTATTATGGTGGCATTAAATGACTCAGTATCCTGAATTATTGATAAATTTAACCAGTCATAATTAGAAATGGCATTATTCATACTATCAAAATCAGCTTCATCATATATCTGAATACTTTTTTTATAGCTCATATGTTTAAATGTGTTAAAGGAAATTTGGGCATGGACGGATGAATGGTCACTACAGAATGGTGGAGATACATGGGTGCTTCTAATTATGTTACTGTTATTGGTAAATATAATATCAATGGATGTTGCACTGACAGGCGTTACTCGTGTAGGTTCAAGAATAAGACTAGATAGATTATGTTTAATAAGGAGTCTTGATAAATGATCATTTAGTGGCACATTTAGCATATTAACATTAATATCACCTGTAAGTACAACATCCATAGAAGTATCAGTGGCTCTAGTTAAAGTGTCATCAAGTTTGTTCCAGTATTCGATATTACTGTCAGGTCTATATAAACAACCAAGAAGAAATTTATGATTATTAATCAAAACCTCGGACCAAAGCAGTTCTACATCGTCCCTTTCAAGATCAGCTCTTCTTTTTACAATAACAGTGTTTTTATAGTATATTATGACCCCACCCCCTGGGCCTGTAGTTCTATCTTTCCTGTGTGGAGAAGAAGTGAAGGAATGCATTTGAATGTCTCTGCTATTTATCAGTGGATTTAAATGTGTTTCTGTCAGGCATACAATATCGTTACTTTCAAATTCGGTTTCAAGTAAGGAAGTTTTGTTTCTAATAGATCTAACATTTAGATGAACCATGTTCAGATTATAAAACGGACCAGGATTACTTTCAACATCATTGCATAACAGCAGAATAATAGGTTGTGAAAATAGTATGAATGATAGATTATCAAAACATAGAGATGATAAATAATTAAGAATTACAGAGAAATATAAGCCATCATAAAGTATCTTGAAATCAATTGTAAGTATATTTAAAAATAACCACCGGCGATCTACCCAAATTAGGATACCCGCAGAAGAGTTACCCATTCTCATACTTGAAACGTTAAGGAATGTATATGCAGTCTTTAAATGATAACTAAAGATATCTACTTCGAACATCTAATCGCTATAGGCATGTGTGAAATTTATGATAATAAATATCAGGTGTTTCTTCCTAATTTAAACCAAGTATCAAAATATCTCCATTCTGAATGCAATAAAAATGAATAATAGACGGCATATGGATCGCACCTCTGCGGATGACTATGTTTAGAACAGAATACTAAGAAATCTCACCTTTTCCTTAGCTAGCGACTTAGTTTCATCGTCCATCCAGGTAAGTTCCTCAAGTAACTCTCCGAAGGCTTTCTGTATTCCATCAATCATCAGATTCATCTGAAAAAGAATATAGTATAAAAAGTATATATGCTTTCATAGAACTGTTGAAAAATGTCTTTGTCTAAAGAAGGGTATAGTATAAAAATAAAAAAAGTATATATGCGTTCATAGAAATGTTGAAAAATGTCGTTGTCTGAAGAAGAATATAGTATCAAAAAAAATGTATATGCCTTCATAGAACTGTTGGAAAATGTCATTGTCACAAATCTGTGATACATCGGCAATGATCAGCTCAATAACGTATTGATATAAAGACTATCATCACATAATCACATATAACACATTGATTTGTAAAATGGTACACTATTACAATATTCACAATCAAACTAACATTTATTTAACTCATTCTGAAGAGAGGTCCATGGCCACATTTGCTATTTTAAACTAAATATGTGAGTGTGTTTGATATACCTAAGTTTTGATTGTTGTTATTTCCGTTCGTTTCAAAACGTTTTATCTCATAATTTTCTGGCCCTAATGAAACTTTTGTGTTGATGGACAGATAGGAATAAATATGTATTATAAAATCTAACAATGCACAATGTCTGCGTGCTACATGACTATCTGATGAATATAAGAATTGCAAATAAGTATTGTTTCATAAAACGAAGCAATTCTTACGTCATTTTTAGCCTCTTCCTCAAATTTTTCCTTGACGTACAAACGCCCAACAGCCGTGCCGAAGTTACTGTTGACAAACGATGTACATTTCTGCCATCGTGGCCGACTGCCCATTCGCCCAGTAAGTACCTAATAATGAAACATTTTCTTAAATAACATCATTGCGAAATACAAAGTCCCAATAAAGCGTTCTTACTATATTATAGCTATTATAAATAATACATGTCCTCATTATAATGTACTTTTTTGACAAGTACTTAAGATACATCATAGTCATTTTTTTCATTAAAAAACTATAAACCTGAGTATATTAAAATAATTTTTCATTTTCCAAAAATTTCTTTAGTTTGAAATTGCTCCGCTTTGTGCTCAATTTTACACACCTTTTTGTGGCTCAAATGACCTTTTCAGTATCCATAGGCCGTTAAGAATGTAATATCAAACTTAAGATACAGGAAAGGACAGTTAAAACAATAGATAATAATGGCATGCAAACCTTGTTGTATTTTGTCATCATATTTTCAAATCTGGCAGGTAGGTTAGCAATTCTATTTTGCATAATACTCCAAATCACGTAGTTAGCAATAGTCCTGAAAAGAGTTATATAATATACATTGATTTTATATAGCAGTAATAGGATTAGGGGATATGATTATGAATTATAGCAAGGCGGAAATTATAATTTTACTATTATAGCAGATAGTGTTTAGTATCCAGTATCAAATAACCAATAGGCAAATGATACTTGTACGGCATATCTGATGCTGTTCTGTAACCATAGTTACAGTACAAATACCTTATGGAATGAGTAAATGATAAGAAAGAATTTGTCAAACTCGTGATAGTCTTTAATATATTTAGGTTAATCGTATGTATCTGGATTTTAACAAAACACAAGTGAAGCTGTTGAAAGATTAAGCGCATAATATTTGAAGTTGTGAATACACATACCCAAACCATTTTAAGCCACATTTTTGAGTATAACGCCACATTTTTACAAATTTTGTTTGATGTTTCGTTTCATACCTACGCATTTTTACACACAATTTATTAACCATAATGACCTTTCAGTGTTGACCAGCCGTTAAGAATGTAGTAATACTAACCTTTTTGAGAATTTTTCCAGAGTTACAAAAAGTTTGTCAAAATATCTTGGTTCTTCTACTATGATTGGTTCGTCGTCCTCAATTTGCATCTTGATGTTATCCATTCCAAACACACCATTTATGTATTCTTTCCATACAAACTTAAACTGTAACACAAATCACGTCATACTATCATATTGTATGCTTTCTCGTTAGAATGTATATTTCATCCTCAAAATACTTTCAGATAAGACCATTTGCCCTATGCCTGCATTATGATAGATTAGTTTTTTCCTGACAGAAATTATGGCCAAGAATCTTAATTACGATAGGAGTTATATAACACAACCAATATGATATTTCATTTCATATTTACATTACCAACCCGAAGAAAATGTTCCAGAACAATCTGTATTGTTATGAATAAATCACTGGACGAAAAAAACAACCAAGAGCATATTTTCAAAAATTATAAAGAGACCAGTTGTTAATTATCATATAACTTTGTCCCTTTGTCTTGCTGTCTAAGAGACTCCTGAATTTGTTTCGTTTGCAGATTTAAAATTGCACACTGCGTGGCGGTTTCCTGTATCAAAAATTCATTCGTTTCCACACTTACTTTGGTCGGTTCAGGAAAACTTGTGGCGAGATCACCAACTGTGTATTTGTTGTATAAATCCTCACTATTACGACGCAAGTTAGATGGTATGGTTATCTTGAAAAAAAAAAGTTTTATTTTCACATTTATATTACACTGTACTTACACGACATCCTGAAATTAATACACTATCTTTACTATTACCGATAGTAAATTAATAGAAAAAAATTAAATAATAAAAAAAAAAAAAAAAAAATGCAACCAAATTTTACTATCTACATTTATCAGAAAAAACGGTCCCTGTCATCAACAAATGGATGTGGTCTTTGTGCTCTTCGTTACTAATAGTAAATGCACTTACATTAGCTAATGCTATTTCGAACTCGATCTGATCATTAACATCTGCGTCGACAGTTGCAGGATCAGCACCAAAGTCAAGCAGAACCGATTTGATCAGGTTTTCATACGCCAATAGCTTCTCATCGTTACGTCCCCTCAGGAAGAAGCTACGACCAGGCATATTCAAGCCTGGCTGGTCCGCCTGTGTGATACACGTGCACATAAATCACTGGTCAGACATCGTTAGTTTCATTAAGATATTTAAGGATTAACATCAATATTTTTTTCTGTTATACAGTCATAACAGAAAAAACTGGAGTGTACTCTAAATAAACCGCGAAGCGGTTTATGAAGAGAGTACACTCCAGTTTTTTTTATGTTATGACTGTATAACAGAAAAATTAATTAATGTTAATTCTTATAATTTAATTTCGTCTTATACACACCAAGATATTTCACTTTCTTTTGCGAACTCTTTTCTGTGATAAATTATTACGCCACGTCATCATCGAATCAAAAATGACGTTACATTTCGCAACTTCAAAAATTATGTTATGGAGGTATAACAAAATTATTTCAGCCAATGAAAATGCGTGTTTAATACAAAATTAAATTATACACCTATCAGCAAACTGACACTTGATTTTCCAGAACTTGGTTTAGAGGTAAATAACCTGGTTTCCGTTTGTCCTAATATGATATATGCCTTAACAACGATCGCTAAGAGACCATTTGTGTTTTGAAACATTTTTTGATACGCTGTACCATCTTTATTATATAGTAGAACTTGTTTATAACAAATTCCATGGGACCAAGGGAAATATTTCGATATATCTGAAATTCTTGACACAGTTTAGATATATATTTAAGATTGAGACAAATGCGGGATTTTAAATAACTTCATAGTAATATGAAATTCATGTTCCTATTAAAACAAAAAATACTAATCATTTCTGCTTACAAATATGATCCTGGCACTTGAGTTCTTGGTGTCCACAGACACGTAAAACCCTATCAATGGGTTATTGTAATACAGCATCAACTGGCTCAACAAGAGACCAAGGTCGAAGGAGTTTTCGTCCCAACGTCCTCCAGGTCGATCTCCAAGTGCCGGCCAACCCCCGAACGAGTTCAGCAGCTCAACAGCTGCGGACAAGTTTCGTTCCTCAATATTTGCTGCAAATAAAACTTCTGATTTTCTTATCTGTGTGGTAAGTTATGTGTTCATATTTCAAACAAGTATAGCATTATCAACATATTTTAAAAATTATTTAGACGAGGTTGTTAGGTTTACAATTTAGGTTGGAAACAACATACTCATATTGATACACGACTTGTACATTTTCTTTGCGTTTTGTACAGCCTTTTGGTTCGTTGGGCTTTGATTCCCCTTCAAGCAAATCTGAAACAGGACAATCAGTAAAACTTAGAATAAGGATCCATGATCCATGCACAAAAAGAATGAAATAATCTTTTTTTTAAATAATAAAAAACACAAACACATTTCATAAAATGTTTCTTAATATAATCGCACAAATTGGTGACCCCAAAATTAATGATCACATTACGTTCATATTTCAAAAATCATAAGCAGATTACTTTAAAAGCATACATAAAAGTGTGAAAATGTTGACCTATTATCGTGTTTGTATTAAAATTGTGTATCGTGTAATTGGAAGCAGTAACCTATATATATAATCTCATATACAGTGCTCCACTTTCTATATTTAAATGAGCCGCTGAAAAATGGCACGCACACGTGTGCATGCCAGGTTGTTTTGAGGAATGGCGGACTGACGATCAAAACCACGCACCAGAAGTCTAGAGTCGATCAGACGTACTGGTTGGTGCCGCGAAAACAAAGAAGAATAAATGGATAAAATTACATCATCTTCGACTTACAGAGTCAACGTGAGTCTGTTAGACAAAAGATAAATAAGGGTTAGACATAAACAGCCTTCATAAATTGGTGGTGAATCTTCTCGGCGTTACCGAAACAAATTCATGTATCTCTATTTTTCATCTGGGGATGTTACTCTGCGCGCGCAGTGTTGGTTCTCGTTATATTGTTAAAGATCTATTACATACTTATCAATTATTGACGTAACGGCGCAGATTAGAAGTTGAACCAATCAGGGATTATGAAGTTTGATTTATCAAAGTTTCATATTTATGAACAAAAAAACATAGAGAGGATTTAATAAATGAGATTTTTTAATGTCGTACAGTATACGAGCTTGGCAAAACAGCAGATTTATGTTGAAATAGTAGCAATTGTATGTGTATTATATTGATTTCTATGGAATGAAAAAACACTCTCATCACTAATGACACATGTCGCTAATGAAACTATTTGCATTGTTCAAAACTTATCCTGTGTAACAGATGACATTTTATTTGAGTTTATACCGATGTTATAGAAATCTGAGACAAAGTGAGGATTTCTATAACTATTTGTTCGTTTCCTTTAAGAGTAGAACACAAATATATGGATATTTCTATAGATATATGTTCCAGAATAGTTCTATATGTTCGTTCCTATCAGGACTACAACACAAACGTGCATTGCGCGTAAATTGGGTCTTCAAATGTTTGTATGAAATGCTATTAGTTGATATGAGTATTTGCGAATTCATGTTAAACAGAATTTTATGACAGACATAAAATTGAAACCATACGTGTTATAATATATAAGTCATATAGCCAAATATTGTAATGCTAAAAAAATTATTGCGCTAACATTTTAAGCCGTCGTATTTTCAGATTTACCAATTCCGCTACTAAATAACAATAACTCACTATCATCTTATGGTGAAAGGCTTACAAAGACAGTCACGTGATTAACGAACCCATGATTACAGCATATTTCGCCTTCGAAGAACGAGACTTTGGGATTATATAAGCATTTGTAGATAATGTAATGTGCGTTGATCTCACTGAATACTTTTATCGTTAATTGGATGTTAACATACCCCGGATTAGCATAGCGATGTTATCCATCGAACACTCGAGTAAAATTTCACTGTGAACAGGCTTGATAGTGTCTTACGTTCAAAACACTTAATATCATATAAAATAATCTTTGAAGAAAGCTAAACACGAGAGTATATTTCAACATGCTTCCGGGGTTATTAGTTTCGCCATATTCGCGATCGATACAGATACAAGGAAGTTACAAATATCTAGACAGTACCAAACAGAAAGGACACCTTATTAAACAACTATACAGTAAAATCTTCATCAACGTATGGAATCAGACCTGATAATATGTCTTTTGTTCCTATTATCAAGATTCCCACAACAAAGGTCAACTACTGATGGAAAAAAAATCACAACACACTGCTTCGAGGGATGTAGGTTGATGGAGACTATATGAAACGTTCACGGTTGAGAATATTCTAATATAGATAAGAAATAAGACGTGTTCCTACCTAAATACCTGGTCTTGTTTTCCATGTACTTTATCAAAGATCTCCATCATGCAAATCTCTAATTTGCATTTTATTATGCCCTGTTGTTATTTTATTTATTTTTTTGCTTCTGTTTTTTTGTTTTTTAGTTAAAATTTCGTTATCGTTATAATGTCGGCATTTTCTGACGTTTCTGTACAGTAAAAGCAATAACCCATCAGCAAATATTCAATATGATGTTTTAAGTCAATGCAAGGATAAAATTAATAATGTCGTAAAATCTTATAAACATGTGCGTGCGTGCATTTCCTGTTTCTCCATCTATCAAGTAAAGTGTCAAAAATCACAATCAAGTCTTTGAGAGTCTTTGCGTTTGTGTTTCAACGTGACATTGATAAGGGTGATCAATACATTGGGATAAATATAGTTATATTTAATGAACAATATTACATAGACTTACATTTCAGAGTGACATGAACTTCCTCCCTGAGGACACTGAAACTCGCCAGGTATGTGCGGTGCTCTGGAATCACATGTGTTTTCCTCCAGTTCCCGCAGGCAAAGTTGTAAAAGTTGTCACAGGGATTCACATGAAAGTCTATACCTTTAAACACTGATGAAGCTGTAAAGGTATTGATAAGGTTTATTATTTTCATTTGAATTAATGCTACATTGTCTTGGTTATCACATATCCTGATTTGTTTGCAATGCTCAATGTTCGCGTTATGAATTTCTACGGGAGCATTTACTGACAGCATTTCAAATGCGAAAATGAATGTAGCTGCCTGTGAACTTATGTCTAATTGTGAAATATATAATCTGCATGCAAGCATTTGTATGTTTATAGTAAACCGTTACTAAATGAGAGCAATTGTACAAATAAAATTGATTAAATGACATATATGTGGATATACAGCACCCGAATATATTATTTGTCGACCTTAGCTGTTGATAGGACATTGCATGTTACTAAGCCAAATCGAGCAAACTATCATAGTATATATTGTAGAAAATGTTTCATTTGAAAATTATATTTAGCTCATTAAAACATATTTTATTTAGAATTGGTCAATCTTACTGCGATACTTCCCGGTATCCTATTTTACTGGTCACAATTTGTTATACAATAAATCATTTATTGCTTATGACCAGCAATTTGTTTTTTTATATAACTAGCAGGTGATTCCAAGGATGCTAAGTATGCTATCCTACATCTAATCTGCTGGTAGCTATATATATATGTGTATGTATACTGAACTCGTTGCACTTTATATATTACTGATCATCGTTAGGATGAATAAAGCATCCTCGTTGGACGAGTTTTTATGGTCGACATCATGTCTCGATTGGAAATTTTCCATTTTCTTGTGCGATATAAAGTCAGACGGGAATGATTCTTGTTGACTAGTAGTTCCAATGTTAAAACCCTAACTCTTGAGATTGTGACCTAAATTTGCAAGGCGGGCACCGTCGATGTAGCAAAAGGCGCGTTCTCTTCCGGAACACCTGGTCATATTATCCTTGTACTTTTTCTACCTCGTTTAATGAATTTCGGAATTTGAATATGATTTGGAAATTATTCTATGTTTTTTTGAAAATTGATTCAAATCAATATACATAACTTATTTCATTATGCACTATATGAATTAAACAGTTACTTATTATAATCAAGATGCATATTAGTTTGATTTTGGTATATATCGCTAAAGATAAGAGCAATGGGTCAAATTCACAAATATTGCATATCTTACCTGCTTGCACGCAGCCAGGAGTGGTGCATATATCATCTGAAAGATGCATACAAGATGATGTACAAATGTCAAATTCATTGTTGTTGCATATTGACTTATGACCAATGGACAATTATTGTCCTCAGACTATGTATTAAAACTTTTTTTTTAAATCATCAGTCACAAAATGTTTATTAGCAAGTTGAAGGACTCCATTACATGAATATGAATTACACGAAACACTCTATTGTCAGTACTCTTTAATCCAACATCATCAACAACCGACAGCACAACGTTAATATTTTAGTACATATGGCCAGTTCTGCCGGAGTATCTGCCACTGCAATTGTCTTCTGTGGTATGATGCTTCAGTGAGGTACTTTATAAAGGCAGCATCAGTTACACGCTATCACAAGAGGACATAAACACAGATACCTCAACCTCTTAAAATACACACAGTCATCACAACCATGTAACTTGTACACAGAGGAGGCCGTCCTTAAATGACATTCGCTGTTGATATAACGCTAAACAATACCAAACCAAACCGCTATCTTGAATGCACGGCATTAACAAAAATAAATCAAATGTAATGGAGTAAGAAGATAATAGTTGGAAGTTGAATATGATACGTCATCTATCAGTTCAGAATATACATTATTCGTTGTTGGAATTTATGTATTAAAAACTGTGTCTATTTCCTTTTGTGTCTACCTTCGTTCGTGCCTATTCTATCAACGGGGCCCTCGACTCACTTTCGTTGTAATGCAGTTTTCAATATTTGAAATACCACAAAATCCATAAATTGGAAAGATTAATAAAAATCCATATTACATTCCTTTAAAACAATATGTAGTCATAAATTCTTAATTGATTGTGCACGTCTCGTTTCTTTTCTTTTTTAAATTTTATTTCTGAAAATATCCTATTCCTGCAGATAAAAGCAATGTCACGTTGCTGCTTTGTCAATTCAGAACGCTACAAAATGTGATTCCTTAGTCGCAGAGTGTGTTTTTATCCACCAACAATAAATACATTATTGTTTTTTAAAGAAAGAAAAACCTAAAGTAAGTTTAGTAACCCTATTGTATTACTTACATTTCTATTGTCACATGTTTCATTTTAAACAATACCACTGTATTTTACATGTTTTGTTTGATGTTGTATCTTATTATTATTATTATTATTATTTTTTTTTTGCTTTTGCTATAGTTACTTTTATAGCCTTGATGGGCCGTTTAGAATTAATAACGAAATAACTCAAATGCAACTCAAATGCACAAACACAAAAAAAAATCCACTCTTACGGTTCTGCCTGTTATTATACATATATTTTGGTAATTGCATTATTATGTAAAAAAATTTGATACATCAAATTCCAAAAAAACAAAAAAAAAACACTTTTATTTTTTCCATTGTTGGGAACACAAACTACAAACGTTCGTATGCTGTTTCGTACAAAAACATTTTAGAAGTAGAAGTAGTCAAATATGACCCTGAACTTTTAACCTTTATCTATTACCACATAATCTTGTCTGATGTAGACTTTGTTCTGAAATATGTTGATGGGGTAATATTATCAATTCGTACACATGTAAAACCAATGAAATGGTACCTTTTAGATAAACCAGGTCTTTGACGAGTAAGAAATCATTCATATCTTGCCGTGTAGGAAACGAGATTTTAAACATAACTGCCTCTACTAAGGGCCCGAGACTTTTCCCGCGGGACACCATTTCGAAGTTCAGGTGGTATATAATTGATTGGAAATATAGCTTATACACGTGTTTTGGTTAGGAGAGCTTCACTCTTGCGCCCTTCGGTCAACACCAACGGAAAGACCTCCCGATGCGTGCTCTCACACACTCACTCACTAGTCACTAACGCACACACAGACACTCCGATATCACTTAGTGATAGATGTAGATTAAATATGATGTATCTATATCATTGCTCCTAAAACAAACAGAGATTTCTGACAACACTGACCCCCGCCGTAGTGTACAACAGCTCGCACCCCTTACACCTCTTACCTTGCTGTTCCTTGTAACTGGCTACTCCCAAAGCAAGCAGAATGACTAGTAGTAATACGACTAGTATAATCACCACGATTAGCACTATTAGGATTTTCTCTAGTAGGGTCCGGCGCTTCCACCAACTTCCCTCTGTCCTGTTAATGAATAAGATTTGATAACATGTCAAACAATAAGAACAATCTTGTTTTGTCATTTCCATAGCCACATTACTGAATTCATATTAAATGTTGATTTTTATTCTCAAGTAATCCTTTAAAATCAGCGATGAAAACCAAAATAGAACATGCATTCACTAAACGCTCGCATCTCGCACACAAGGAGGTTGTCATTCAATGATCCTAGCTGTTGATAGAACGTAAAACAATACTAGCACAAACCAAATATCAAATCCATATTTACAGCCAAACATCTCACTCTGGAATATTTGTATATCACTTTTGGTTTTTCTAGTTTCCATTTCGTCATAGGCATCATTAATGTGTCTTAGAAGAACGAAACAATTGTAGTATACAATTAAATAGTCTCTAGCCGGTATAAACTGTATATGCATGCATTACTAAATTTGAATTTAAAGGAGCTATTCACTTTTGAATCAACTTGAGCGGAATGATTGAAAGTTCATAGTATTGTTTAAGTATCTGAAAGCCGTCGGTCTTTACAACAAGAATAAACATAGCCACATATATCTTTTTGAAATATATCTGTGAATATATCAACATATTTTCACATATTTCTTTCATTAGGTGTTGTTACGTTTAATACCTTTTTTCTCGCGGTTTGTTGGCCTTAATGACCCGTTAAATGTTCATGGGTCGTTAAGAAGTTAAGTAGTGTATGTGTTTTGACGTACGTTTTTAGCCCAACACTGAATTTAAACAGATTAACGCAATGATTTATTGGCGCCGTCCAAATAATAATCGCCATAGGAAACAAATTTAAAAAAAACCTTCAATCAGCGCAATCTTAATGTAGCAGATGCTTAAACGCGAAAGGCGCTAAAATAAGAACAAAACAAACGAAAACAAAATAAATTAAAATATACTAGATGAAGCCATTACTTTGAAAATGTATTAGCTTAATCTCAATATTAATTGTAGTCAATAAATTTTAATAACTCGTTATTTTGCATTTCGTTGTCTGATGTTGTCTTTGTTATGTGAATATAGTTAAACCAATATATATTTCGTAGATAGCTCTTACGCAACTGAACAATATCAGAGAACTATACAAGACAATATTTGAATGAGTAAACAGGTTTGAAATCACTTCCACGATGTTTCCTAATGGACCACGAAAAGCTATTAAGTAAACCTGGATCATGTCTGTGCTAGTGTTGGTAATAATAGTGATATTTACTTCATTTAACAACAGTAGTTAAAGAATTGTATACATTAAGTTGAGATACTTTCTTTACCATATCAAAAAAACTATTTATTATTTTCTTCTACAATTATCTTATGGTCAATTTTAATGTATTGGACAGTTAAAAAATTAAGGAGAGCCGATAACTTAGCCTGCTTATGTTTGCGGTAATTATCATTTTCGTTTGCGATAACATAAAGCATTTCAATTCTGGCAGAGATATATGGCTGATGTCGCAGTCTTAGAAAGCATAGTCAACTTCAAAAAAAAGGCTATTCTAAAGTTTAAATGTTAAATGAAATTTACACTGAAACAAAACACTTATATTCATTTATTTACCATGACGCTTAAATTATAATTTCAATAATGTCACATTTAAATGTATGTTGTCATCAAATTTAACGTTTTCATTTACGTATGCTGACGGAACAATTGTTTTTGACTCCTGAGTAAAATGCCATTGAGTAATGGTTCCCAGTCTTCACTGAAGTGGCAGATACTCCGGCAGAACTGACCATATGTACTAAAATAAAGATATTTTGATTGAGAGTAATGATATCCTAAGGGGTCTGTTTTGTTTACGTTCTCCAACACATTCTGTGATGAGATAAGTCCAGAGAATATTGATAGTTCGCTTTCCCCAATTAAGTGAAACATATCGCGTTTCTGACGTTTCTGAATGTGAGAAATGATGATATATACAGAGTTTTAAGTAGACATAATTGACAAGTATCATGTTTAACAAGTTCGGTGCGGAAATACATTTAAAACAAACATGTATATAACATGACAGACTCAATCGACTTCATCACTGCCAATAGATTTCAGTACCTGGCCCAGTTTTATTCAACGTTACTTAACTCAAAAGAAGGCCTGATTTGACGTGAGGGGAACATTATGACTAAGGAACGTTCCTTTTTGTATGTAATGTGTCCCCATGGAAAATTGAAGTTAAGGAATTTCATTAGTTTTTTTTTCTTTTAAGGTTTTATTTTTCTAAGTTGCAAACATATACATCATTGTCCTCGTGTAAGAGGGCTATCATTCGCCATACTTCATTCATTCCATCTTTTAATGTCTTTCTCTTTCATAACAAGTTCACAGAAACTGTCCTATTATTTTTTTTTAATTACATGAAGGCATACACTTTCTCGATCTCTCTCATATATTACCCTCGCCCTTTCGCACAATATTAACATCAATACTTACGCTCACAGATGTATATACTAATTATCATTATTATTTTTACAAATCGTTCGTGTAAAGTACATAATGCATGTGTGTAAATATGATTTCATTAGTTAAGGGATGTTAATGAAAACTGTGCTCAGATATCCTCAAAACATATTGAATTGTGTCGCTCATTATAGGAATATTTACAATAGGTAGGATTATCAGGATGGGTTTACCATCAAGGTAAACTTATTGGACCATGTATAGTCCACATAAGTATTGGTCAAAAATCTTTGCGTCATCCTTCACATGCATTGTATACTATTCTAGGAAAGAAAATGAATGTCATGACAATGCGACTAATAACTATATAAGTAGATTAGGAAACGTAAAAACCTATTTATATATAACCGATAGACGTTATATAGTTTGGGTCTTTAGTGCATATCAAGGTGATATGGGTTGATGGGTTTCACAAAAACAAATAAGAACATTTGAATTGATAGGTAGAATATACTTGCATGTTATTAAGACATGTTGTTTGAGAAATCATCTATATTTATTGAATTCATCAAATGATAATATTTCTACGTAGCATAACTGTGAAAACGCATTATGCTGAGTATCATACTGGGCAATGAAAAGGCTGAACACGTTGCAAAGGCAATCTTATCATTACGCAGCTTCAGATATTCGACTTCATTTTACAGATTTTAAGACTTGGTACGAATACTTTAATGTCTCCGTGGCAAACACGATATCTTTTTACCAAGACATAACAACTCTCATATCTTTATTTGTGACTGTCAGCATCAACAAAATTTCAGATTACATGAAAGCTATTGGCCTATTCAACAATATTTAGCTAACCAGCGTGTTGATATCTGGCGTCTCTATTTGTGTGATATTGTTCGAGTTCGTCGATGTTGTCTGTTCCCTTTTTGTTTTGATGTTTCTTTTTACCTATATTACTCAACATTTACTGCTCCTAATGACCTTAACCTGTGTTGATGAACGATTTTTTTACCGTACTTCTCATACTTTATACTAACTTTTTACCGTACTCCTCATCCTTTATACTAACTTTTTACCGTACTCCTCATACTTTATACTAAGCTTTTACGGTACTCATCATACTTTATACTAACTTTTTACCGTACTCCTCTTCCTTTATACTAAGTTTTTACCGTACTCCTCATACTTTATACTAACTTTTTACCGTACTCCTCATACTTTATACTAACTTTTTACCGTACTCCTCATACTTTATACTAACTTTTTACCGTACTCCTCATACTTTATACTAACTTTTTACCGTACTCCTCTTCCTTTATACTAAGTTTTTACCGTACTCCTCTTCCTTTATACTAAGTTTTTACGGTACTCCTCATACTTTATACTAACTTTTTACCGTACTCCTCATACTTTATACTAAGTTTTTACCGTACTCCTCATACTTTATACTAACTTTTTACGGTACTCCTCTTCCTTTATACTTAGTTTTTACCGTACTCCTCATACTTTATACTAACTTTTTACCGTACTCCTCATACTTTATACTAACTTTTTACCGTACTCCTCATACTTTATACTAACTTTTTACGGTACTCCTCTTCCTTTATACTAAGTTTTTACCGTACTCCTCATCCTTTATACTAAGTTTTTACCGTACTCCTCATACTTTATACTAAGTTTTTACCGTACTCCTCATACTTTATACTAACTTTTTACCGTACTCCTCATACTTTATACTAACTTTTTACCGTACTCCTCATACTTTATACTAACTTTTTACCGTACTCCTCATACTTTATACTAACTTTTTACCGTACTCCTCATACTTTATACTAACTTTTTACCGTACTCCTCATACTTTATACTAAGTTTTTACCGTACTTCTCATACTTTATACTAAGTTTTTACCGTACTCCTCATACTTTATACTAAGTTTTTACCGTACTCCTCTTCCTTTATACTAACTTTTTACCGTACTTCTCTTCCTTTATACTAACTTTTTACCGTACTCCTCATACTTTATACTAACTTTTTACCGTACTCCTCATACTTTATACTAACTTTTTACCGTACTCCTCATACTTTATACTAAGTTTTTACCGTACTCCTCATACTTTATACTAACTTTTTACCGTACTTCTCTTCCTTTATACTAAGCTTGTACGGTACTCCTCATACTTTATACTAACTTTTTACCGTACTCCTCTTCCTTTATACTAAGTTTTTACCGTACTCCTCATCCTTTATACTAAGTTTTTACCGTACTCCTCATACTTTATACTAACTTTTTACCGTACTCCTCATACTTTATACTAAGTTTTTACCGTACTCCTCATACTTTATACTAAGTTTTTACCGTACTCCTCATACTTTATACTAAGTTTTTACCGTACTCCTCATACTTTATACTAAGCTTGTACGGTACTCCTCATACTTTATACTAAGTTTTTACCGTACTTCTCATACTTTATACTAAGTTTTTACCGTACTTCTCATACTTTATACTAACTTTTTACCGTACTTCTCATGCTTTATACTAAGTTTTTACCGTACTCCTCTTCCTTTATACTAACTTTTTACCGTACTCCTCATACTTTATACTAACTTTTTACGGTACTCCTCATACTTTATACTAAGTTTTTACCGTACTCCTCATACTTTATACTAAGTTTTTACTGTACTTTTCATCCTTTATACTAACTTTTTACCGTACTCCTCTTCCTTTATACTAAGTTTTTACCGTACTCCTCATACTTTATACTAAGCTTGTACGGTACTCCTCATCCTTTATACTAAGTTTTACCGTACTCCTCCTAGTCCTTTATACTAAGTTTTTACCATACTCCTAGTCCGTCACACTAAGTTTTTACCACACTTCTCCTAATCCGCCATACTGACCTTTTAACATACATTTCCTAATCCTTTATACTAAGCCTTTACCGTACTTCTCCTATTCCGCCAGACTAAGCTTTTACCGTACGTCTGCTAATCCTTCATACTAAACATTTACCATACTATACTCACTAATCTATGTATTCATCTTCCCACATGCTAACCGTACTGCTGACAAATGAATGTATCATCACTATTAATTCAACGCCATATTTCCCCTATATTACATATGACGATTGAAACCGGGTCGTAAATGCGGTACACATTGAATCACCCTATCACTCGCGTATCACCGTACTCCAGTAATCTCATAATAAAATGAAAGAATGGTTGCATTCTCGGTGATAAGAGACATTTTACATCAGTGAATATCAAAACACATTGCAAAATAAGTCTAATCAGAACATCACACAAATTTCTCCGTGAGTTATCGCAGCAGACGGCAAGCCTCACTGTCAAACGAAAGACACCATCACCCATAGCAGACATTGTGTTCTCATAAAGAGTCGAGTCAGTTTACTATTACCTCTAACTTACAAGTGTTGTTAAGCATCCGAAACATGAAAACAATATGTGGCGGATTAGCTTGTATGAGAACGGTCCGTTCCTGATTACGTTTTATTGAGCGATGTGCTATAGGACCTGCGTTACGAGATGTCTCCCTCTCTCTGATACGTATACAGTAGTGTCAAGGAACTTGTATCAGGTTTTATCTTTGGCTTTACAACACAGACTTATTTACTTCACGTGCATTGTCGCAAATGACTTCATCAAACAGTTTCATTAGTATACAAAGTAGGTGGCATGTATGTTAAGCGTAAAATAAAAAAAAGAAATATATAACATTATGTTATTCTATAAATGGTGTAACGCAACAACACCTTTATTACAATTGAGACAATAATCAATCATGATGGATACGTAAAACAGCTAAAATTATAATAATTGTATTACATTCCCTGTTTTCATATCATTATATACATTAACACAAAATTAACTTACACACGAATATCAAAGCAATAACTTTAATATAAATCAAATTTAACTTAGGGGGGAAAACAAACGAAAACGCATTATATTGTGATTTGGTTATACTCTTTACATACCTATTCAGCTTGTCCATGTACATCAAGGCTCACTATTGCAGAACATGACATAATATTTTGACCTAGATCTTTATTATATGCTTCTAAAATAAAATAAAATTCTTCATTTTCGGAATTCACATTTTTACTCCCTTTGGAACTCTTTATACAGAAGTATTGCATAAAAATGAGCTACCAATGCCCTTTCACCTTACGCTAGCATGTCATGTGCAGTATGATTTATACGGGCTGTTGATCCCCTCTTTAGCATCCTCAACAGTACCTCTTTTCTATGATAGGTCGTTAAAGAAATTGGTATTCCAGTTGCAGGTGCCACTCTTCCTAATTATCGGGCACTTAAATGTGTTATGATGTATCATTAACGTTCTCCGGCGTCTCCGCGTTAGTGCACGCGGTCTGTGACAGATACAAACACGAGAGTGAAAAATACATTGCATTAGCGTACATCTAGTATCATAGGCATATTACTTCGGTATTAGCCGCGATGGTAGCAACTGAAACGTGAAAAGTTTCTACGCACCCTGCGGGACACAATCAAATTTACCATGAGGTAAATGTACTCGTTACGATGTAAATGTTTCCCATTAGATGATCGTACGTATTTTGTATGTATTTACCTACTAAATGCGCTGGTATAGAAAATGGTCTAGAAAATAAATATGTGTAGCCTTACCATGTTACACGCACGAAGCACGTGGTCTGCTGCATTATAAAGCATTTATTATGATGAGCAATGTGATGCACCGCATTTATATAAAATACAATCTTAGGATTAATAAAATAAACGGTTAAACTCAATCGAGGGCCAAATGGCCACAGAAAGTGGGGTGAAGCTCAAATAGTCTGTACATTACTAAATGTTTCTTCGTGTGGAATTTTTCTTTCTACGATGAAATGAATAATTGATCTTGTCGACTGACGGCCTGTGGAAAAGCAAGGGTCTGGCAGTCTTATACGAATTAGCCATCCACTTCTGCATAACTCGCAAAGATCAAGAGGGGGAACAATTCGCAAAATGAGAGTATAATGGGACAGTCGAGCCTTGGAATGACAATAATGTGATCGGCGTCACACGTAACCTGAGTACGAACGTCTGACCTAGTCTGGCGTGTCTTCTATCTGAACTCACCAGGCCGTCACAGATTCCTCGTGGTGGTAGACAGAATTTCTGACATGTTGTCAATTAGAGCATGAAATTGGAGTACGGTGATGGAGCTTTACTGAGTTGAAGCAATGGAATATAATCTGACTTCCTCTAAAAACGTCAAATGATTTCCCCCAAATATATATTGACTTGTATTCGATCCAAATTATTAGAATTTGTTTCAAAGTAAACCAAATTGTATATGTTTGGTATACACATTCAATCTTCTTTTTAAAATGCCCATATTGATGTCAATATAATCGGACTCTTTCGAACGATGGATTTTCTCAGTGGATTTTGAATTTACCAAAACGTGACTTTTCTCTTCATCAAATATTTAAATCTAACACTGACTCTCGTACCTTTCGTTCATCCTTCTTTGACAAACATTCAAAATACAGTGGCTTAAATAATTCTAAGCAGATGGTTCTTAGGACGCTAATAAGTTAACGGCAGCCTTGGTTACGACAGATACTGTATTGGGATGCCGGCTTCCAAATGATGTTCATTTTTTTTCTGCAAAAGCCATGCTATCTATCTCGGCAGTTAACACATTAGAGCTAACAATATCATGAGAGCAGTCATCGGTTCTCTCTATCTGTCTTATAGAGAAACAGAAAACTGGATAATATCTCTTTACAAAAAGACTAGTTTTGATACATAATCTTCTCCAAAATTAAATGTATTTTTCTGGATTACTGGACAAGCAGATTGCGTCGCAAAAGTGACATTATCCATTCCAATCACTAATTTTAAACTTCGTTGACCGCTTTTAACCCATTTATAACTATTTTCTAAATATCACAGTGGAAAACGTGATGGGGTCAGTATGTAGACTAAATATTACATTCGATTAAAGTAAATATCGGTGAATGGTCTCCTTGCTACAGGGACAGCCGAGGCTGTCCTTGCCTGTCTTTTGGTGGGTCAGACATATATAAAGCATTCTTATTGATGGAGGCGTTAGGGCCAGCCCCAGTGCGTTGAAATGAACCAATTTTAATGATTTACAACTCGAAAGAGAAAGTTTTGTTCAACAGAATAGCAAATATTATGCTCCAAACTGTTTATATAAACAAACTGTTGAACTATCTGAAAGCTGTTGATCTGTACCCCACAAGATATGAGGAACCATACACACATATACAACTTTTTGTATTATATGTTTGATGTTTGATGTTGACATTTTATGGTAATTTTCACTAACTATTATTTTCTCTAATGACCGATATTCAATTACCATTTTTTCTTTCTAACGAGCCATTTTCAGTCACCATTTTTTATGATGACCTTGACAGCCTTGACTGTAAGCATGTAATAACTAACTTATGAGATTAACCTTCTATATACTTTGTTTTGTACAAGTCCAGATTTCCCACTCTTCCACAAAAAAAAATCCTACAGCCGACACGGTTTGCTGTTGATAGATATCGTACCAGGTAAAACATCTCTGTTGTTGTTACGTATCCAAATGTTTATTTCCCAAGATATTGTGTTCCTGTTGTCTTTTCTTTGTTGCAAAAAAAAATATAGATATATTTCCCATATCCACCAAGTCTTCAAGGTCTTACAGCATGAAGCGTGAAATAATCCACAGATCGTTCCCAGAGAACAACTCGGTCATATGCGATTCCAAAAGCAGATGTTTTTTCAACTACATTTGCTGTGATATACCGGTAAACCGCAATGATTAGATGGTAGTTCGATGATATTAGCTTCACCTGTGTCTTTAACCCTGTTATATACATCGTAAGATGTTAATATCATTGGATCTGTTTAACAAATGTTGCCTGCTATACTGAAGTGCCATTCTCTCCACACACTAATGATATTTTTCCGACAAAAAAATTATTAATTTGTAAAACTGATATAGATATTTTTTGTTTTGTTTTATGATTGCTTATCATAATGCTTGCATAGTTCATAAACAATATATAGTAGTCTTATTGAAGGATAAAGCGTTAATGCTTCAGAACTTTCAGCAAAGGTGATGAATTGATGATTATTATTCCTTTGGATTTTATTTATTCCTCGTCCAAAAAATCTGTTCTAGTACGGTTTTAATATATAGAGGAAAGATCTTAGTTATTTGTATAATTAGAAACATTTTTGGTATATCTTAAGTAAACATAATTATGCGATAAAGGCATTAACATGAAATAAAAATACGATGATTTCGAATTGAAACATCAGTTAGTTTCACGTGTCAGTAAAGATAGCTAAAATGAGATCGGTTGAAACCCTCGCGGAACGCTTCAGTAAACATTGCCAGATCTTGTGTACCAAAAGAGGAACCGGTAATTATGCGAGTTCCCAATAGAGAATGTTTGTAAAAGCAGGGTTACACTTTGGTGTCTGTGGAAATTGGCCGTGTAATTAGCTCTACATGTAGCGCGAGGTTTATTGTAGGATTAAGGATACAGATCGAGTGTTTTATTTCATCCGATTTAGCATCTACTACAGTCAGCATAGAAATTGAACCTGGCACAACATAGGTTTGATACATGTATCTTGTATTTTAATATTCCACCAACCCTATCTTCATCCAATACAACCAACACAAATCTATCAAAGCATCACAAGTAACACAGAAGCCAATTTAAACGCCATTTCAAATAGCCACTACAGTATATAACAATGCTTTTATCTAATTCAAGTTAATTTTCGTTGCTAAATTCGAATATTTGCATTGATTAACTGGACGTCAAAGTCAATTTACCAATACAGTAGATGAATTAGAAAATATTGCATTGACATGACTTTTTTGTCATTAGCATTATACAGCAGGGATAAGTACATCCTGTAGTTTGTCTTAACACTTTTTTTTAATCAGCCGATACACGATATAATTAGGATAACAGTTATGTCCCCTTGGTTTTTTCAGTTATTAACCTTAAAACAATATTTGTAAATGTAAATAGTATTGCACATGCCAACGTTCGACAAAAACAACTGGTATCATTGATTTCATGATCAGGTGATATTGTAATATAACGTTCTAGGATATTTATGAAACAATCATAGATTTAAATAAAAAAAAACGGACATACACAATGTAAATTGAAATAGAGATTAAATTTATAAATAATATAAAGAGCAAAGAACAGTTAATATACAGCAACTATACTTAACATGACTCACTCAAATTTTAGCACAAAACCAAATTAAAACAGTTTAGCGTAATGATGAATTAGCACACCAAAAATGGCTGCCATGGAAACCAATGTAGATAAACTACAATGAGCGGAATCATAATTTAGCGGAAAGCTTCCAGCGCGAAAACGCTAACATTAGATTTCCGCTAAAATATGTACGTTTACAGAGCACTGAATGAACAAAATATCAAAATCAGCAGTGGTAAGGCAAGAGTACTAGTACACTGGCCACCAGCCCCTATAAGTTGTTGTTATAATATTGTTTCACTAAATTCTAATACTAGATTATCTCCCCCTAGTTTGAAACTCAGGTCTAGAATCAGACATACCCTCGAGACCAGAATTATAAACCTAAATTTATTTTATAATTTCAATATTCTAGTCAATTTGAAAATTTCATATATTTTATTATACCTGACCAGAAAATAATTTTCTCTCACTCCACTGCACATTAAAAAGTTGTGTATCACCCTAAATATGGACATTAAGAAAGATAAATGAAGAACTTTCCTCTGAGAAACCATGATAACAAAATAAAGATAATTAAACTCCAATAATACTCAATGGCCGCCTGTCAGCCATGTTGGTTTCCGTTCAGTTCCAAAAAGAGACAAGCATATTAAGGAACTACCATGAACATTATCAAAAGGAGAAGTTCAATAGTGTCAGAGGAAAAGCGCTAACAATCTCGAAATATCAAAATTGAAGATGACTGCCATATTGGTTTTCGATATGTCCCATAATATGTATGCATATCAAACCGTCATTAGAAGACCATATGCAAGGCCTCCCTACTTATAACACATTCCCAATCAGTAGTCACAACCAAATAATTTTAGCGATATTTCTTTTATTTAAAATAGAGTGCTCCTATCTAAGATTTTAAGTGTGATATCGTAAAATTGAGTGTCTCTCAAAAGTATTGCACACTGTATTTTTAGCCACGCCGTGAATTCGTTATCGACATTTAGAAACAAAAAATTCAGCTAATTAACAATATTGGTTCCTTTCATAACTTCTAGTTCTTTTCATAAGTAAAAAAAATACAAGTGCCAACGGCCCTGAAAAACACCAGGTGTCTCTAATTGGAATCCGCCGGTACAGCTGTTATTGACAATATATCTGTTAACAAAAAAAAAAATGATATATTAATTTAAAATGTTGTTGCTGTGTTAAGTTTGTCTAGAAACGTGAACATTACAACCAGTACATGCCTGTAGAGATATGAAATATACTACCACTTCAATCTAAACCGAGTCTTAAGGAAATACCACACAGTTATCCATTATCTGTTGCCGCCATTGCTATCTTAAACTAGCATGTCATATATTGTTTCATGCAGTGGTGTTGACCACATTATCAACGTGTCGGCAAGAAGCATCAAACCATTTAGCGATACTTAGAGTCTTAGAAGAGGGGCCTCGGTGGCCGTGTGGTTTAGGTGTACCGACACTTTAACACTAGCCCTCCACCACTGGGTTCCGAGTTCGAAACCTACGTGGGGCAGTTGCCAGGTACTGACCGTAGGCCGGTGTGTTTTCTCCGTGTACTCCGGCTTTCCTCCACCTCCAAATCCTGGCACGTCCTTAAATGACCCTGGCTGTTAATAGGACGTTAAACAAAAACAAACCAAACCAAAATTAGAAGAGAAAAAATATGATTTTGATCATCTTTGGCATATACTATATCTACTATCACATATATGTTTTAAAATGTGTCATTTGTCAATGTATCTTGTGTATATGCCTTCCCTGCACAGCGTTACGCTTTAGTTTCACGAGGTTTGCCTTGAGCTTGCATCAAGGCTTTCCTATGCCAAGCATTCAACAAGTCCAAACCAGAAAAAAAACATCGACGGTTTCAACGGATCCGGATATCAAACACAGCACAATGAACAGTGAATAAGAACCCGAATCGTTATTGGTTGAGATAGTTTAGCACGTCTGAGCCATGACGTTTTACGCCTGGGGGAAGTTTAAACAGATTTACAATTTGCAAATTGGAAAAAAATGATGGCGGATAACTGTTCCCCGTTGGCTCAACATTTCATTAGACAGAAATCTACAATACCTGGAAAACATCTCATCATCCTGATGAAAATTCTAGGTTGTTAGTCTAAAAATATCAATGGCTATATATGACTTCCTGCGTATCCCAAGTCGCTCTAGATAATTTGGTGTTATTACGTCAACCAAACAAAAATGAAAATGTTTCGTGGCCTAAATTATCTCAAGATTGTGTTGTTTTGTTTTGTTTAACGTCCTATTAACAGCCAGGGTCATTTAAGGATGTGCCAGGTTTTGGAGGTGGGGAAAGCCGGAGTACCCGGAGAAAAACCACCGGCCTACGGTCAGTACCTGGCAATTGCCCCACGTAGGTGTCGAACTCTCAACCCAGAGGTGGAGGGCTAGTGATAAAGTGTCAGAACACCTTAACCACTCGGCCACCGCGGCCCCTCAAGACTGTGTCATTGGCATTTGAAAAGATGTCATTTTATAATGAGAGTTCTAGATATACATGTATATATATATTCAGTTCAGAAACTTGAAAAACTTACTGTTATGGACTGTGGGGTTTATCCATCTCGGAAGCATTTTACTGACAGGGCGGTAATCGGCCGGAAATCATGATAGCCATGATAACCGACATAATTCACGGGAAACGTAGTAACGGGAAACGCAGTTACGGGAAACGTAGTAACGGGAAACGCAGTTGCGGGAAAACATTTCCCGTATCATTATCATGTCTGTCATGATATCCGGCCACTTATCATTCTGTCAGAAAAAAATCTTCCTAGTATAATGAATCTATGTATAATATATATATATAAATGTCTGAAAATATCTTCACAATTTTTACATAGCAATATATCAACGTCATAAAATCTTCATATCATCAGAAATATCGGTTTAGTTAGGCTCAATCACAAGGTCAAAAATCAATGATCTTTTTACTGCTTTTAAAAAGTGTGAACCCGGTATATATAAAGTACTTTTTCAATCTACCTAAACGTGAACTGTGGAAAGCATGTTACTATCTATTTAATGGTTCAATAATGAACGTGGAAAAAAAGATTATCTTCGGTAAGGGCCGTTTTATTTAGCTTGTCAAAAAAACGTCCCGAGTTATACTCTTTATCAGATCGCCCCCTCCTGTCTTGTGTCTACATCTCAACCCTAAATACATGATCGCATCTGTAAGAGAGTTAAAACGATGGTCTAGGAGCCCTGCTATACCTATATACACTCCGGAACGCCAGTCCCGGCGTACCGTCTCATCCGTTAGTATGATAATGATCTAATGTACATATTGTATTCATACTTACTTGATATTCACTGGGTATTCAATGTGCGTTAGTAACGGTATTGAAGTTTGAAATTTATATAATCTATTAACTAATTTGGTGAGCAGTTTTTTGCACTTTATTATAGTTGTTATTTGATTTATGAGATTAATTTTGAAGAAGAAACACATATAAGAGAAATAATGTGTTATTCGGCTAGTACTTCTTGATACGGTATCTTGGAATGTTTACGATGCATTTTGAGTCACTCTAATAACGTTAAAATTACAATTGACCATATATATACTGCACGTGTGTCTATAGTTAGTTTTTAACGTGGTTTTGTCATCCAAATGTAAATAGATATACATTTATTTGATTAATGATTTAAAATCTCCAAAAGTATACATATAACTACAATACGATGATTTTATGTAACTATTTCGATGTACTGTGTCAATATTTCAATGTTCTGTTCGAATTTTTCAATGTTCTGTGTAAATAATTCAATGTAGAATGTAGCTTTTGCTATATGACTATTTCAATGTGCAGCCTGAATTTCAATACGCGAATTGATAGAATTACGATTTTGTTATAATGTCGGAATTCTCTGTTGTTGTTTTTTTTAAATAAAGCATGGTATGTTTAAGATAATATAGATAGATGATAGTCCAACAATTTTTTTTCATAAAATGCAAAAATCAATCATGTGTTCACAGTAGTTTGAACAAATTAGGACACTTTCAAATCTGAACCAGATCAGTTATGTCCTAAACATGTCGTTACTATAGCCAATTTAAATGCGCGTTTAAAGTTTGTGCATTACACCAAGATATTGAATTTTATGTTTTCTTTTTTTTTAATCAAGATCAAAGTTATATATATATATATCCTAAAATAGATTCAGCCTTCCCAATCAGAACCTGCATGCAATCTTTTCTTGACTAAACATATCGGAAATTAAATAACAAATAAACAGGAACGTTAAGCACGAAGGTATGAAATAAAGTAAAGCTAACGGTATTATCTTAACGATTTCTAAATCAACACCTACCTTTTGTTTTCACACTCCACCGATGGCATGGTTACGACGTGGAGAGATCAATAATACTAAAAATCAACACTGTAGAACTTCAACAACTTAAATGTTTAAAGTAAACAAATGATGTATACATCCCAAGAAACCGCTATAGATATACAAGTTTTTCTCCCCACGCGTTTTCACCTTGGCCAACGGGTGATGAGAAATGTGTGGTTTTGTAGTAGTAGCACTGTCCCTGTACTATTTATATTTACGATCTGGCCCCTCTAGTATCTCCCGTAAGTGTGCAGCCTCCCACTCAGGAGCGGTTGCAGCCATTGCGGTGGAAAGGGGCCCTAACGGAGTATGTAGATAGAGGCGGCTATGGGGTACTAGTACGTATATCAGGTGTATTTACTTAGTTTTACTTACATAGGAGTTAAGTACACAAGTGTGATAAAGGTGCTCTTTATACCGAGAACATTTATATAAGACTATATCATATAGCATAGGTTGTGTGTTCTTTATACCGAGAACATGTTATATAAGACTATATCATATAGCATAGGTTGTGTGCTCTCTATAGCGAGAACATGTTATATAAGACTATATCATATAGCATAGGTTGTGTGCTCTTTATACCGAGAACATGTTATATAAGACTATATCATATAGCATACGTTGTGTGCTCTCTATACCGAGAACATGTTATATAAGACTATATCTTATAGCATACGTTGTGTGCTCTCTATACCCAGAACATGTTATAAACACTAAATCATAAAGCATAGTTGTGTACTCTCTATAGCGAGACCATGTTATACAAGACTATATCTTAAAGCATACATGGTGTGCTCTCTATACCCAGAACATGTTATATAAGACTATATCATATATCATAAGTTGTGTGCTCTCTATACCCAGAACATGTTATAAACACTAAATCATATAGCATATGTTGTGTGCTCTCTATACCCAGAACACGTTATATAAGACCATATCATATAGCATATGTTGTGTGCTCTCTATACCCAGAACATGTTATATAAGACTATATCATATAGCATATGTTGTGTGCTCTCTATAGCCAGAACACGTCATATAAGACTATATCATATAGCATATGTTGTGTGCTCTCTATAGCCAGAACACGTCATATAACAAAGACTATATCACATAGCATAGACTATATCATATGTTGTGTGCTCTCTATACCCAGAAAATGTTATATAAGACTATATCATATAGCAAAGACTATATCATATAGCATACGTTGTAGCAATCTTGATGAAACACATTAATTGACATAGCTAATTAATAAATAATTATACTCACTAACACTAGGGACATAATTTTTGTACGTCCTTGCTAACACCGATTGTAATCCGCACAATGGTATAAAACCGAACCACCGGAAACATATCCATCAATTGTTCTTTCAATATAAACAGGATACGCTGTGCACCAATCCATACTCAAAATACATATATCCGTGTTTATTGTTCCTTATTTATGAAACAAATAAATTCAATGAAGAACACTCTATGTTATAGAATTAGATATTTGTCCTGAATTTAATTTGAAAATCATTATTATATAATAATAATAAATAATAATAAAATATTTTATTTACGTGTCATACATATTTTACAACATTTTTTTTCACAGAACTCAACAAACTTATTTGTAAAACATGCCCAGCCAAATCTGACTTACGAGACACTTAAGGTCCAGAACATATTACTGTACATGGACATACAAAATATAGAACCTATATACGAGGGTGGGAGAAGTGCAAGAGTTGCTGTGGGCCAATCCCTACCGACAAGTCGCACAGCCCCCATCCTCGTCATCACAACATCAATTTAATAGATTATAAAATACAATACTTTACAGAATATTTGTGTTAAATGCAATGATGAAGGAAGAGCGATAGTGGTTGGGGAGCCCCCTAACGACAAGTCGCCATACCGTCACCAATACATTCACATAAAAAAAGGATTTCATTTCTACTTTAAAATTACAAAATTTACACAACCTATTATTTAATGCGGCGATAGGACGTGTAAATCGACCCGTCTCTATTTGGAGCGGTAAGCTGCCACTTCTTAACTTAGCTAATACGCCTACTGAATTTTGTACTATTACATCTGTACAATGCAAATGAGCTGTAAAGCTAAATGCAATAAAGAAATTTGAATTTTAATAAACTACGATGTAGTCTTGGTATTAAACTAGTGACGTAAGACTCCGGTTTTAAATCTCTTTAAATAATCGGTTCCTTCATAAAGGCGGGCTGAGCATGGGTCCCTACCGGAGTCAAGCGTGGTAATTGAGGGGTGGGAGATTATAGCTTGGCAGCAATAGCCCCACTGTGTGTTTGTAAACACAGGCACATGGTACTGGACCTACGGTATCATGCTGGCTGAGTGATTATCTGTTTGGTGGTTACTTACTAAATGTATACACTGTATCAATAAAAACTAAAGAGGTATAACAAGGAGACATAATTATGTTTTTAGATAAAATCTTATATAAGTAATTTATTAAAATTTTATGTCAGTAATCTATTAACATTTGTTGTCAGTAATTTGATGCATATATATATATATCTATATTCATTACTGATATTTACTCTACTAAAATGTAAACTATGTTCATCTAAACAAAACAAATAATTGCATAAAATTTAAAAGAAATTTCACTTATAATCCACAAAAGAAGGAATGAAATGTAATCCAAATAAATTCCATCATGACAGTGCAATATTTGTATTTACAACGTCACATGTTGTACATGTATTTACAACGTCACATGTTGTACACTGTATTTACAACGTCACATGTTGTACACTGTATTTACAACGTCACATGTTGTACACTGTATTTACAACGTCACATGTTGTACAATGTATTTACAACGTCACATGTTGTACACTATCTACAAAGTCATATGTTGTACACTGTATTTACAACGTCACATGTTGTACACTGTATTTACAACGTCACATGTTGTACACTGTATTTACAACGTCACATGTTGTACAATGTATTTACAACGTCACATGTTGTACAATGTATTTACAACGTCACATGTTGTAAAATGTATTTACAAAGTCACATGTTGTACAATGTATTTACAACGTCACATGTTGTACAATGTATTTACAACGTCACATGTTGTACACTGTATTTACAACGTCACATGTTGTACACTGTATTTACAACGTCACATGTTGTACACTGTATTTACAACGTCACATGTTGTACAATGTATTTACAACGTCACATGTTGTACAATGTATTTACAACGTCACATGTTGTACACTGTATTTACAACGTCACATGTTGTACACTGTATTTACAACGTCACGTGTTGTACACTGTATTTACAACGTCACATGTTGTACAATGTATTTATAAAGTCACATGTCATGCACAGTATTTCTATATCTGGTTGTAATGGTCCATGACATGTCCCCATATTTCATTGAGGAAAGAAAAAACTCTTAGGAGATAAATTTTTATGTCCAGCATGTTTTCTGGGGTGTCTAGCATCCTCAAAATACGAAATGGAAGTGTACTCCCTGTCCACATTATGGTTCCAATCCAGAATGGCCATGTTTGTCCTCCTCTCATATTCTCGGTGCCCGAATGCTATCCTTTTGTCATGGTATGTCAAAGAAGCATTATTAAAGGACTCCACATAATTCCCGTTAGTGTTATCTTTATCACACCAGAGGCCGGAAAATCACACCTCTTCATCGACTTGGCACACCTTTTGTTTTATATTGTTTTGATTATTTGAAGTCGGTGAAATCTACATAGGAGAATTCAATGTATTTGTTTTATTTCAAAGCCGATGTTCTCGAGTGTTTTAACGTTCGTATATCATTTTAACAGGAGAGACTATTTGACAATATTTCCCTTTTTTATATACAGGAAGTCGGTACTTTATGCAACTTTAATATATCAACACTAAATACTTCAACAGTGATTCATTTTGCCCAACACACTATATTACTGATCAGTGTTAAACAGACTTAGAAAGGATATGGTTTTAAGCTAACACCGCCAATCACATTGGCGGATGGAGGCATTATTCTGAAAATATTTTACTTTTTCACGGAAAGCTGAAAAACGGACTGGTCTGTGCTGTCGTGGTTGTGATCTTCGACAAGACATTTTACCCTTATTGCTCTGGATGGCATGCGACCGGCCTCCCGTATGTTGTTTAGTGAGGTAGTCACCAACTACTACAAGGAGACCCCGCCTAAAATAAACCCTGACTGTTCATGGGGCGATAAACATACAAAGAAAAACAAACAACTCTTCCTTGTTATTTTGAGGATTACGCGCGATGTCAGTGTGTCATCAGGTTCGAAACATACATATTAAATTGTATACGTGTATTTCCGACCTTGGTGTTTACAAAGTATTCGTGATATACAACTGAGTACTTGTTAAATGTGAAACATTTATACTCAACAGTTCCATCCCAAGAACAGTGGTGCACTCATTGACATGCGGTTTATATTTGTTTTCTAGACCCTGACCAGGGAGTGTTTTCATCATAGGCTTGATTTAAAATGTTTAGTGTCAGATCAGCTGACGTAATTAAACATGACGTCATTTCAACGTCATACGTGTCATCGATCGATCGATATTTAATGAGCGGAAGAAAACATCGTATTTAGCTCAAGACAGTCGTACTCTGGTATTTCTTCAGGGAAATAGAAAACAGTCATACAAACAACTGTAAAACGGTGGAAACAATTATGATTTACGATAAAGGAAAATTCCAATGACGATTACGACTGAGCTCCAATCCCCTTAAAAGTCACTCTTCCGGCCTAAACTCCAACTCTTGAGTAGATTTATACTTATCCTAAAACTTTTTTTATCTATTCCGATAATGACTACCGAAACAATCCGAACGTCAACATATGATTGATGGAGAAACATGATGTTTTCCTTAATTTCTTTAAATATGCAAGTGTTTTAAATCTAAACATCTTGTTATACACAAGAGTAAAATTCATTCTTTTGTCACATGTGTAACACGTTACATGTGTTATTTGTCATATCTGTAACGTATTGTGCCCATGTTAATATCAAATCCCACTTTTCTTTGTTTATTCTGTTAAAGCATTGAGTCCTTGGTCACCCCGGTTGCCCTGGACAGCAGGCGATGGACCTCTCGTAACATGTTGTACCCACCAGCTTCTACAACGCTACCAAACCTGAAAGAGACACTGGCTGTGCGAGTGTCGAAAAAACACACAAAAACAGTTTTATCCTGAAGAAACATTGTATGGAGGGTATAGAACTGGTTTCTTTAAGTAAGAACATGTATCATTCAATCACAGAAAAGCTGGTATAAGTATAATGACTAATGATAATCTAAATACTGTTGGGTGGGGCCGCGATAGCTCAGTCTGTTAAAATGGCGGCCACGTGAACCTCTTGTGAAGGTCAGAGGTGTTTGGTTGCGTTTCCTTGGGAAGCGGAGATATCGGGTTGTTATGTCGTTGTTGTATCCGCGGGCGTCCCATGTGTTGTTCAGTAAGGTATTCACCAACTACTACACGGAGACTCCGTCTGTTCATTGGGTGATAAACTTTGTTTTTGGTTTGTTTTTGTTTAACGTCCTATTAACAGCCAGGGTCATTTAAGGACGTGCCAGGTTTTGGAGGTGGAGGAAAGCCGGAAAGCCGGAGTACCCGGAGAAAAACCACCGGCCTACGGTCAGTACCTGGCAACTGCCCCGCGTAGGTTTCGAACTCGCAACCCAGAGGTGGAGGGCTAGTGTTAAAGTGTCGGTACACCTTAACCACTCGGCCACCGCGGTGATAAACACAGCAAACCAACAGACATGATGTTGGTGTAACATCTATAGTCATGTTTAACACATTCCTTCTTTATTTCGCAATTTGAACAAGAGATCCCAGAGGGATCTTGGCGCCCACCATTGAATGTTCTTCATAGGTTCCATGTCAGATTGATCTTTTCTCTACTTTTCTCTTCTTCTAAGTCTTACTAATCTGTGTAAATTCAGAAGAAACCTCTAGTACTTTTCAAAAAAGGAAAACCTATATATAAAATTTAAGATTTAGGCACCAAGGGGAACCTATATATGGAATTTAAGAAAGATTCCTTCAGTACTTTTTCAGAAATAGCGATAACAAACTTCAATTGTCAAAATCCTAGATGGCTGCCTGTCGGCCATGTTGTTTTCCGATTGGTCTCAAAATGCAATATGCATAACTAGGCACATGGGGGAACCTACATATGAAATTTCAGGAAGATCCCTTCATTATTTTCTTAGAAATAGCGATAACCAGTTTCAATTTTCGAAATCCAAGATGGCTGCCTGTCGGCCATGTTGTTTTTCGATTGGTCTCAAAATGCAATATGCATAACTAGGCACCGAGGGGGACCTGCATATGAAATTTCAGAAAGATCCCCTCAGTACTTTCTGAGAAATAGCGATAACAAACTTCAATTGTCAAAATCCAAGATGGCTGCCTGTCGGCCATGTTGTTTTCCGATTGGTCTCAAAATGCAATATGCATAACTAGGCACCGAGGGGAACCTACATATGAAATTTCAGAAAGATCCCTTCATTACTTTCACAGAAATAGCGATAACAAACTTCAATTGTCAAAATCCAAGATGGCTGCCTGTCGGCCATGTTGTTTTCCGATCGGTCTCAAAATGCAATATGCATAACTAGGCACCAAGAGAAACCTACATATGAAATTTGAGAAAGATCCCTTCAGTACTTTCTGAGAAATAGCGATAACAAACTTCAATTGTCAAAATTAAAGATGGCTGCCTGTCGGCCATGTTGTTTTCCGATTGGTCTCAAAATGCAATATGCATAACTAGGCACCGAGGGGAACTTACATATGAAATTTCAGAAAGATCCCTTCATTACTTTCACAGAAATAGCGATAACAAACTTCAATTGTCAAAATCCAAGATGGCTGCCTGTCGGCCATGTTGTTTTCCGATTGGTCTCAAAATGCAATATGCATAACTAGGCACCAAGAGAAACCTACATATGAAATTTGAGAAAGATCCCTTCAGTACTTTCTGAGAAATAGCGATAACAAACTTCAATTGTCAAAATCCAAGATGGCTGCCTGTCGGCCATGTTGTTTTCCGATTGGTCTCAAAATGCAATATGCATAACTAGGCACCGAGGAGAACCTACATATGAAATTTGAGAAAGATCCCTTCAGTACTTTCTGAAGATTAGCGATAACAAGAATTGTTTACGGACGGACGGACGGACGGACGGAGGGACGGAGGGACGGACGGACGACGGACCACGGACGCAGGGCGATTTGAATAGCCCACCATCTGATGATGGTGGGCTAAAATGTAAATAGTAATTCGTTCTCCATCGGAACCGAGAACTACTGCACAAAATCGCTTAGCCTACAAATGCTATAGGATTTTCAACATTTTATAAGGAAATATTATGTTTATTAGTTATCAAGTTTAGATATTTTGTAGACGAGAAATTCCAGAAAACATTACCACTACACAAACACTGACGTCTACGTAGCATCATTTGCATAAACATAAAGCAGATATATAGATTATTTTATATAGACACAGGTTTGCAAGAAAAATTACATGAATACATATAAAAATATATTGCTGGATTTGATGTAGTTTTGAACATGTCGGAAAACAAGAGAGTTTAAGTCTACAGAAAGATCTGAGTTTCCAAACAGGAGAAGTTTTAAATCCAAAAACAAACCTAAGTCATTTAAATTTTGAAACAGATTTAATCTTTCCAATTCATACAATTTGCATTCAAAGAAAAAATGAAAGGCATTTTCAAAAGGATGTCCACAGCTGCAAAACGGATCATTAAGAAGATTTACTCGATACAGATCAAATTTGAGAACACTACAATTGTAGTACAATTTACAAGTAGTATGTAAAATATTTAACTTTCACCATAACTGTAGTAGATAGGTGGAAATGGTTGTACATTTGAGTTTATAGAGTTTTTGAACAAATTAAGGGAAGGCAACGATCGTACAGATAGATCTACAAGTCCCAACTACGAATAGTGGAAGGTATAAACGAGAGAGCCCAAATGGAGGAACTCGATAATGCTTTGATACCCATCTAGTGTAAACACAGCTCTTGGTGGTAATAAAACACGAACATCTGGATGTTAATTCCGAGTAAGTCGAATGGAAACGCTGTAGAGAAAATTGTAGTCCGTTTTCACGAACAAAATATCCTCATTGCTGTGAAACGTTTTGCAACACCGCAAAAAAAAAAAAAAAAAAAAATACGAAAAAATAATCGTTTTCAATATTATGTTGGGGAAATCTAAAACTCGCGTTGCCTGGTGAGCATCTTAAAGGTACAATCAGAGTTAACGCTCTTTCGTGCTCGATACCATGTAGATTTATGAAATAGTCGCGGAGATGCTTCAGGTATGGTTTCTCTTTATGTCGGCAAAATAGATAATACTATCAAGAGGTGATATAACATCATATGTAACATATAAAAAATAGTCTAAGATCAGATTCTAATACAAGTGCTTGTAACACAAGAATAAAATCAGTTTTATCAATGTTAAGCAAAAACAAAATATTTTTATAAAATATATAAGAAACAGATCTAGCACGGAGGGCCAAATCAGAATGTCCATACAAACACCCCTCACGGCCGTCTATATTATGTGCCGTGTTTTGATACTCGGCAGATGTCTATATCACAAGTTGGCAGCTTTGATTCAATGCTGTACGTATCTGAATTAAAAAGGGTATTACCGTATAAAATGAAAGATTATATGCTTCGCTGCTTTCCAGGTATTAGGAGTTTCAATGTAGAAACTTTCGTGCTTGTCCCGTCTAAAACAACAAAGAATACTGACATAATAATATATCAGTAGTTCTTACTCAAAATCGATCAAGCATGGGTAAAATATGAACAAAAAGAATTGATAGATTTGCCTGAAGCGCTCACCAAATGGAAGGCGAACACGACCAGGCGTTCCATGAGCGTAACAGCAAGACAAATCATTTTCTCAAAATGAGAATAGGGTGATGACAACGGAACTATTAGGTATATCTCAATAAGCATTGAGCAAGTCTGACTTCATAATGCACACGGAAATATAATATTTAAAAATGAGATCACGTGATGTCGATCAAACTTCATTCACCGCAGTCGATGTCTTTAACGGAAAATGAGAACTGGTCCACTGGAATCAACTGTGATATGTGAACACCATAGCTAGGGGAAGCAGTGTTGGTTGTGTTTAAATTAGTGATCTCTATCATCTAGTATTTCAACTTAATTTGTTATATTTATTTTTAGGTCTCCTTATCAACTTCGAAAACTACACAACAAAAGTAAGCAAACAGTAAAAAAAAAGAAAAAAAAAAGAACACGCGTGCCAACTTTTTTCGTTCTTATATTGTGAAATAATGCATAAAATATGTTTACCCGTAACAAAAACCTACCCTGGATAATCTTTCTAAATCAGATAAAATATAGTCGTCATAATAAACATAACATTCAATGCTTCCATGATCTTTTGGAACATTAATGTTTTATAATGATATTCTGTCAGTAAAACACGAATAAGTCGAGGTCGACAGCACCAAATAAAACATTCGACTTATCCGACTGTTGGTCTTAACCGTGTTTCTATGTACGGATATAGTGCGATAATATGATGGGACGAAACAATATATAAAAACAAACATTTCGTATCATAACAGGGAATCTTACATTGCATGAATAAAATCACAGAGGAATACATATCACACACACGTGATACACTCGCGGGCGCGTGTCGACATTCACGAGATGACTGCGAGTCGGTAGTGCATGCACATTTTGTATTAACTATATACTTAAAATCATATTGTAACATTTCCAATTTCCATCCTACAAGTATTGAAAATTTTATTGGTAATATAAGATAAATGGACATTTCCGCGGCCATGAATAATTCCATCAAACTGTTCATCTAGCATTAATACTAAAACATCGCCGTAATAGCAGACGACAAGCATGTAATTTATGATTTCATTCCGTTGGCAATTATTATTTCTTTATTTCCTCCAAATTTGAAGAGCAATAGAAATAACACAAAATACACATAAATCTCAACCAACATAGACAGAAAAGAAAATTCGTTCACACTCGGGTTTACATCCTTACACAGTGATACACGCTTTGACATAAAAACATTATAGACTGATATAATAACATGCGCAGTACACTATACACAACACAGAAATATAACAGGGGCAAATACAAATGTAGAATCGTACGGTGATATTTAATGACATACATTCTATCACTCAAAATAGAAAACTTACACTCCTCGTACTACATTATCATCATAGTGTGTGCAATAATACATACAACACACAGCAATGTAAATAGCACCTTGTACACCTTACAAGAAAAGTTCAAACAATCAAACAAATACAGTAATCAGACTAGTAGTGAGTTGCACTAATCGTGCATGTTAATTGTCCAATACAATGCAATATATCAGGAAAAGTGTAGACAATGTTGGTCAACTAATATAATATATACATGTATATATATCCTGTATTGGTCACAGAGTTCTCCATCAAGGATAAATATAAGTTATATGATACCACTTTGTTGAAGAATTTTAGATATAATAACTATGGATTTTATTCTAAATTCCTCTAATTCATAAGGTGTTAAGTCATAATTGAGAAAACCACCAAGAAGAACGTGAATTAAGTGGTAATTAGACATTGCGTTAAGATAAAATAAGAAATCTATATCTTTAACAGTACTGAGTTCGCACCAGAGCTGGTCACGTAATGGTTCTGTATGCGAACATTCCAGTACACAATGAGCGATATCGTCATTGTACATAGATCCACAGTAATGACACAAATGTATATTTTCACTATTACGCAAATCAACACAAAGTTTAACAACTTTCTTAAAAGATAAACTGTATTGTGGAAACCTGAGAGCAAGTTTCCATATTGTACATGGTTGTATGTTCTTATGTACAAGAATAAAGCGAGAAAAATCACTGTCAGCATTCATTCTTTCACACAATTTAAACTGTTCATAGTGTATTACATGGTTGTTGACTAGACATTTCCATTGACATTTGCTTGGAAACACACCAATTTTCAAGTATACATCGAGAACATGATACAAATTATACTTTTGTAGAATATTAACAATGTCAGGAACAAATCCTCTGCTAAAGTGACACAAATTGAATTCAAAAAGACGCTTAATAAGAATCTCGCGTGTTAAACAGCCAACCTCCATGGTACATATTCTACCTAGAAATAACATTTTCCTTAAGCTAATGTAAACCTCTATGGAGAACCAGCCAATACGGGACGTACACATATCCGTTCTTGTTCTTACATTAAGACCTTGAATTGATTTCACAATGAAGTTCTGTGCTTTTTCTAACATGTAAATATCATTCTTCTTTAAATGCCACAGCTCACACCCATATAGTGCTGACGGATATACTTTACATTTAACAATCTTTGCTGTAGTTAAAGGATTCAGCGCACATGGATGTGCACCAGAACGTATTAATGACATAACACCACATTTCAATTTAGAACATGCACGTTCTGTACGTTCGACATTGTTATTTTTACTATTTAATAAAACATCAACATGAGTTCTTACCATAAATAGCTATATTACAGTGAACATTAGACTTCTTTTTAGAAGTAAATCAATTTTAGATTTAGTAGAGGAAAATGTAAACCTCCACTTTCTACTATATGTCTCACATATAGTGAGTAGATACTGTAAACTTTTAACATTATTGCTGATTATACATACATCATCAGCTAGTGTAGGTATATTTATTCGCGAGGAAAGGACTATTGCCCCTTTCCCGCTAAATTCTACTTCATTAAGCAAGTCATTAATAAAGACTGAATATAATTTTGCAGACAAAGATCCACCTTGTAAGATCCCCCGTTTCATGATTACATTGTCAGACTTGAAACCATTAAAAACAACATTACTGGTAAATCGAGAATACATTTGTTTCATGATATTCCATACTTTCCCTTTAATTCCCATATTGTAAAGCTTATAGTATAGGCCATCTTGCCATACAGAATCGAAGGCTTTATTGCTATCAAGAAAAGCGACGAGCACATCGGATCCATTATCTAGATTATAAGTCACGCTTTCCTGAAGGTTAAAAGAAGTACATAAACTACATAATTTTTTGCGGTATGCGGACTGATGCCTGTTCGGAAATGAGGGTGAATCTAATACTGGACTTAAACGTGTAGATAAAAGTGTCTCGAAAATCTTGAAAAACAAAGGAATTAATGTTATACCCCTATAGCTGTTTGGATCGTCTTTTGGTTTCCCATTACCTTTGTACAGAGTGATCTGTTTATACCACACGTGGTATAAACTCTGTACGCATTTCGATTGGCTAACACGGTGAACTTTGACCCAAGCTGCAATTGTTATTGACGTCATCAATAATCTAATGACGTCACATCACCGGGTCCCGGACGTCACCGGTACACTTTATTTGCATACGCGAAATTATACTTGGCCACGTTTCCCTTTGATTCAAGCCGATATTATTGTGGTAGAAACAGGTCACACGACTCGAAATTGTTGGATATGGAATTTATTTCACACTCGTAAGTTATTTTTTAAAAGTTGCAACTTTTGTAACTTTAAAAAAAAACTTACTCGTGTGAAATAAATTCTATATCCAACAACCACTCGTTGTGTAACCTCTATAAACACAATATTATTCTCAAATGTAATCAAAACACAATTGTAAAAATAAACCTTTCACGAAAAGTGCCTACATTGGCTTTAGTTTCAGAGTCATATAAATGGTTTATTTGTGAATCCCGATACATATAGTGTAAGCACTTAAAAAGCTCGGTATAGCGTTGATCTACTAATTGAAAAAAAAAAAAAAAAAAAACTTTTTTTGATTTTTTCTTAAAAATGACTTTAACCAAAATCATCAATGTCAAACATATATGATTAATTTGCGCTTTGTATTCAATATTGACCATATACAATGTAACCGATTTAAATATTTAACATTTAGATGATAAATATTTGTATTGTCTTAACCTTGAAAGGTAATCGGTAATTATAAAGGACCGGAAGTTACATAAATTGCCCACTTCGAGCGTCAAATATTTACTATTGTCAGGCTGCTCCGGCTAATGTGATTACATATGCGTATAAATAACAACCAATCACTGCCGTGCTTACAAATGATGACGCATGAGCAAACGAAGTCTAGTTGGTAAAGTCGGACAAAGTGGTTGAGCAAAGTTGAATAGACGTGTGGATTGTAACTTCTTGCTTCTCTACGCATGCGCATTACATGTAACCAAAGCGAGTTCGATTTTGTAGTTAGATCATAATCACTGTAACAGACACTTGAAGTAGGCCATGATAACATATTTGTCCTCAATCTCAACTCTCGTTACGTTTGATTCATCCATAGCACAGTGTGAAGCATTGCCATGATGAGTATCAAAATGGTGTAACACATCACGTGATCTAGACTGCATCTATTGCCCCATAGATGCAACCAAGATTAACATCGAGGTAATGGGAGACGACATTGCCAAAAGCATGCATTCTGTCACAATTCTTAAGAACCCGTTACTTTTTCTGTTGTTGTAGTATTACAACTGTTCTCCCCGTTTGTATGCGTATCTTAGCGGAAAGGGCATTGGTAGTGTCACATCTTTTGCCAAATAATCTGGTTCTTTTTGACAAATACACCTAGGTATGTTAAAACTAAACTAAGACTATGACAAACCAGCTCGAAAGTTGTCTATCGTATGTAAGTTGCATTTAGTGTAAGCCATATCACACGTACAAAAACACGACCGACGGTGTTCTGTGATTGAGTACTAGATTAACAAGTTTTCCTCACTTACAATAAGTCTGTCAGCAGTCTTCTTCTCCCATTGTTTTTATGGGTAATTTTCTTTGTTTTTTGTTGTTGTTGTTTTTTTGTCTTGTATTTTTTTTCTCTTTTTTTTTCCTTTTTGATAGATTTTTTTGTTTTGTTTTTTTCTTTTTGGGCTTGTTTTTTTTTATATTTGTATTTATTTTTATTTGTTTTTCCGTTTGTTTGTTGGTTTTGTTGTTTTGCTGTTTTTCATTCTCCGTACAAACCAGCATTTTAAAACCTATCATCGTGGAAGTATCTACGCATTGCTAGCATACTGTGTATTTACTTACACTGTTATTTTATTAATAAAGATATTTCCTGGTTTGTTTACGGTACCTCCGGCTGGGTAGCCTGCGTCTGTCAGCATTATCTGTGTCGTAAAGATAGCTCCAATACACGTTTGGTTGTTAAAGCCACATAAAACACGTTAGCGTCTAAGACATACGATACACTTGTAGATCTGCAGCATTGCAATGCTTTTTTTGTTTGTTTGTTGTTTTTTTCCAGACACATGAACTTATCAACGCAACTCTTCATCAAAGTCATTTATAAAACACTTACAGACACTGGTATTTTCTGCCAACCAAGCTTATTTTTCAAAATCTCCGTTAAAATTACGTTTTAAATTACGTTTTTGATGATGTGTTACTTTCGAAATAAGAGAGATTGTAAACCCAATTTCTTTTAAAAAATTTCACTTGAATAATACACAGTTTACATGTTATTAATATTGTGATTTTTCTGGGCCGCAAACATCGCGAACATTCTTCTTCTGATTATTATTATTGTTTTATTTTTAACGGCTCATCAAAACCTAACAGGTTATTAGGACCAATAAATGGTGAGAAAGGTTTAAAATAAAAATATGTAAATATCTGTTAGTCCACACATAAATAGCAATATGGCTATGTTTAGTCGTATCTTGTAATAAAGACCGGTGGTTTTGAGATAGTTCAAATGTTAAGGTTTCGAATAGAAGTTTTGGACATTTGATAACGTTATAAAAACTATCTCGTGTAGGTTTTAGATCAATACAATCCAATAAGATGTGTTTAACGGTAAACAGTTCATTATATACGATACACTGAGGCCAATCTAATTAAAATCTAGATGGTCATTCTCACTACGTTACATGCACGTCATCTAGCAACATCCCATAAGGGTTCACGTCGGGGTGACCTTTTGGATTAGCCAATCAAATGACTGCTTCCAGAATAATGAAAGTGAATTTTACATGCCCGAATTAGCATGAATAGAGTGCAGAGCTTGCATAATCTGTCAATTTGTTTCAATTCATTTCGTCCCACAAAGCACATAGCTATATGTACATGTTGTGACGAAATGGTTTGCTTCAGATGCATTTTGTGACGATATGGTTTGCTTCGATGACATCTACAAATTGACGATTCGCCCGGAAAATGAATTACAGAATGTACACATATTTCAAAAGTCATCAGAATGTGACCCCTTTAGGGATGTTGTTAGATGTTCATGTAACGTAGTGAGAATGGCCATCTAGATTTTAATTAGATTGCACTGACGTTCACAATATATAAGGATACGTTAGATATGTAAAATGACTGTCTAACTACATATATACATGTATTGGTTTATTTTGTTTAACGTCCTATTAAAAGCCATGGTCATTTAAGGAAGTGTCAGGTTTTGGAGGTGGAGAAAGCCGGAGTACCCGGAGAAAAACCAATGGCCTACCAGGTAACTGCCCCACGTGGGTTTCGAACTCGCAACCCAGAGGTGGAGGGCTAGCTATATAGTGATCTAGTGTCGGGACACCTTAACCACTCGGCCACCGATATATACAGCACGAAAATAAATCATTTGACAGTGGCATGATCGGTCATTCAAAACAGATTGTTACCGTAAACGTCCTAAAAGGCTTCGAAAAGGTGTTGGATCTGGAAAATCGTCATGTTTAGAGGCATTTCATAGTGAACTAGAGAGACGTGTACAAATTACTCGGACACATGATATTTTTACTACGTATTTCATGCCTTTGACAAATTTCCAATTAATTTTTCTTTTTTTAATGGAAGTTCTGTAAACTTCATATACTAGTTGGCAATTGCCAGCTCTTTCATCTAATGTTTTACATGCTTTTCCCGCGTTTAATTTTCTGATATACGTAGAAACAACGGACATATAGCTATATTATATATAGTATTTTTCACGATGGTTGGTTTAAAACTTTACTATGCTAAGGTGCTTGGTGCAAATCGTGTTTCTTTGTTACTCATCGCACAGTAGCAAGTGCAACATCACTCAAGTTGGCACAGTAACCGAGACTGTTTACTCTCCTCTTATCAGGAGGCTATTAATCATTGCGTGGTGAAGCGTTGGGGTCATTCGAATTATACTGATACGTAACACTCTTCACTAATGCTATCAGTTGTATTATACGGCCTCAAATCATTCGTCCGTCTTTCTACTAGGTTGTACAATGCTACTGCCATATTTTCACCGATTCCCCAAAACACATTTATTTGACCAAATTTGGAAAGGAAATATTGTTGCCGTCACATAATCTTATGATGCGGTTAAGATGAAGTTTACACAGACATCAATACCAGGCTACATACAGCTTATTCCTCTCTGCTCCTTTGGGGACAGGCAACCTTAGGGTGTAGATCCTTACTCCCATCATTCTGAGTTGTCTACCGTTTCCCCTTTTTCAAGATTTCTCCGTCACCGATTAGGGTGCGATTTCTCGTCAACCTCTAGGGTATGACAGATATATTTGTATCGCGTGCTGGCAACAATACAATGACGTCATGGTGACATAACAATCATGTCAGTGCATGCCTATAGCAATATGGTCAAATCGCCCCCTTTAGACCCAGCCCCTCAGCCGTCCCATTTGTACAATTTGGAACCGCCACCATCATCTAGGGATGCTCCAGTCAAATATGAATGGTATCCAGTGCGTGGTTTTGAGAAGTCGTTTACAGCAATATGTCCCAACTGCTCCCTTTTGGTCCCGCCACTCGGCCCTCTAGGGTGTCAGCCCTGCCATTTGCACAATTTTGAATCACAACCACATGGGGATTATTTCTGTCAAAAAGCATGCAAGTTCCATCCCAATCATTGATTAAGATGAAGATGTCGTTTGACGAAATCGTTGACGTACGGACGAAACGCCACGGTATGGTGTAAGCTTCCCCTTGGTCATTTGGCGAGCTAATAAGTAAACAACAATTAGATAAGATTTAACCAAAGCTTTAATTCAAAACAAAATTTGCGTCATTAACCACAGGAAACGAGAGTACTCCATGTAATCAGTACATGATAGTAATAAAACAATCTAGTCATTATACACGTCCATCTGGTATCCATAGTGACTAACAGGCGAGGACCTGCTGCGTAATACTGAACCTTACACCGTGGTAAGTGTGACCGAGTGCGTGCTAATATCGAAACGAACATTGCGTATGTTTGTGTCCGTGGTATTACTATAAAGGATGTAAATATTTTTTGTTTTTAGAAAAAGAAAATACTGTTCGTCAATATAAGTGTTTCTGGGCAACCTCCATCTGATAAAGGCTCGGCTTACGCGCAGAGGAAAAGACGTAATTATTTCAATAAAAAACAGTAAATAACAAAACAGGTAAGATATTGAGGAAGGATACGTCATTCTACCTTCTCGTATATCAAACATTTCCATTAACACAAAACAAGCCATTGTTTCCTATTATAACCAAAACCGCCAACGACCAAGGCACAGCTGTTTAAAAAGTGATACGGTTAATTACAGTTTAAAATTTTTGAAATCCTGATAATATCATGAATAACTTAATTTTATGAAAAAGACGACACTTGAATAGACCTAGTATAGAATATCAATATATCATTTTTGTTCATAAGTAGTAAATGGTCGTTAAATTCTCGTCAATACATGATATTTATACATGTAAATTTATACACAGGTTCAGTAGTAATTGACCTTTCGGTAACTTGTATTTCATTTTAATAACCTTGACATTTCCTTTCGTGTAAAAACATGCCTTCGCCTGTTCGGTCATGACGTAAATGTCCAAGAACATTTTTAAATGCGAAATAATGAAAAGTAACGGTAAAAACAAACCATCATTTTATATGGGAGGAGTGTTAATCTTACATGGAAAACAATCAAATTTCAATGTAATATTTCAAGGTTTTGAATGCTAGACATATTGCAGTATATGGAGCACAATGAACAGGATATCAAAATATTTAACAATGTCCTTGAAAACACAGGAAAACATGCTATTGCTGGGAGTCAAAGGCATTTCCTCAAAGGTCAGGTGGAGGACGTTATTAGATGACATATCTTTAAATAGCTTCAAACATTCACCGCTCACTTTCTCATTCACTAATGTCAATAGCTTATGTTACATTATTGCGTTAGAAGTATGACACAAAAGCATAACATTTAATAATTTGTATGAAAACCTTGTTCTATATATTATCTATCAAGCATATTACTAATTTACAAGAGGGCCATCGGCCTTAACGGTCACCTGGGTTCCAATGTTTTAGTCAATTTTACCTATCAGCAAATGAGTCAGTAAGGGCCAATATGTGCAAACCATCAAACTACCATCCATCCCATACTGATAATTCCATCTATGCATTATTTCCAATGGCAATGCAACAAACGATAAAAAAAATCCCTATATAAACTATAATAAGTTCCTCCACTATGAAGAGTATTTGATTTTATCACATGTGGGTCCCGAGACGATATTTCTAAAACTCATGTTTAGTTGAACCCGTTTGCCTATGGATCCATCAGGCTAGTGCAGTGTGGGGATCATATTCAAAATTTCGGTTCCCATTTTGCAATTGAAGATTTCTGCCAAATTTTATTTATAATTATAATTCATGGGTTTCTTAAAAGAAGTAAAAATGTAAATTGCACAATAGAAAAGGCAATTATAATAATAGGTCATCTGAGACGATGTGACGTAATAGATGTTAATCGCAGGACGCCCGTTATCGAAAGTTTGTTTAAAATTCAAAACAAGATCCCAGAGGGTCCGGACGCCAACCAATGAATGATCTTTATTGGTGCTATATATGACAGATATTTTCTTAATTATTTCCTCTTTTTCTTTCATTAAAAATCGAGTTGAACCTACATACTGTATGTATTCGCGAGAAAAATCCAGAACCCAATTCTGAGAAATAATAACTGACATCAATGGCTGGCTAAAAATATATTGTAATTATAGCAAAGCCACTGCCCTGCCCAGGGCGGATAAAGGCACCCAAAACATATTGACGAAGAGTTTAATTCTACCATATATAGGGAAAAAATTTAAACGTAATTTAGTCAATTTGAACACTTTTGGTTTTGACCCTCAGGTCTCTGGGCGCAATATATTTTAACAGTTTCAGATAAGGGTCTATTTTGACCATACAAATTCATCAGAATTACAATGATGATAAATATCAATTATAATACAAATGTTTCAATATTGTGAGTTTTGCCTTTGAGTTGTAGAGCTATGTTTTAGTGTTAGAGACCTTACTATATCATAGTGTATATTAATTAACCCTTAAACCACGCAATAGCCCATGCAAAAGGATTTTAAATATTTCCCCATATCGGGCCCTATACCTCTGTCCTAGGTGGGAAGATATTCATCTTATGCAACATATTACCCTACCACCAGTAAAAGGACGAAGGACGCTGCGCGATAGCACAAGCTTACTGGTCTTTGGAAACGTTTATAACATAACTGTTTGATAGGTGATACTATACATATAATATGTATTTATATATAATGTTTGTTACTCTTATAAACTGCGATTGACGAACTTAACTCGGTGGAGGAAGTATCATTGATTGATGATTGTTTTTATTTTTGAAAATAACCAACAATATAGCGAACAGCAAATTTTTTTCTGGAATTAGCGTACGTCAAACCCAGTTTATAGAGCAACTGGACGAACCCGATATATATAGAACCCAAACAACCCATCGAACCCACTGTTGCAAATAAGATTTTGCATTTACCTACAGAAGTGAACCTACCATCTGAAATTTCTACTGCACGACATAATTCTGTTCAACTTGGAACTGAAGCTGGTTTAGAAGATGAACGGCTGCCTCTTGTTCTAGTGTAATAGTAGCTGGGGCTTCTATTATACATGTGTCTTCCCCGACCTGCACGAGAGCTACGGTTTCCTCGTGAGCAACAGCCTCCACGGCGACCATTTCAACCTCAGCCTCGGCGGCGTTCATTTTCTCCTTGTGTGCCTTGGACATGTGGATATCCAGCCCAGTTTTATACAGAAAGCCACGATTGCAGAAGGGACAGTAATACTTTATCTTTTCGCAATTGGCCAGTTCGCGTTGATCATTGTGTTCAACGTCAAGATGATTCCGCAGTGACCAAAGCTTACCATACGTGTTCCCACAGATTTTGCATAGAAATCGCTTTTCCAGTTTTGCATTTTCGTGTCCAGGATGACTCTTTGCGACGTGGTCTAAAAGGCTTTTCTGAAACACAAACTTTTCAGTACAATGGTTACATCGCCAGGGCTTGAATTCTGGATGTATATCAATATGCCGCCTGTACAGCGAGCGACTACTGAATATCTCCCCGCAGTATTTACAGGCGTAGAAGTTGCGTCCAGCATGATGAACATCGATGTGATGGGCCAGCTGATAGGGTTTAGAATACACTTTATTGCAATATTGGCAAGTGCGACTTTTCAACTTCTTTTTAACCTTGTTGGGATTATGTACCAGTTTCAAATGCATGGTCAGGGAGTAGTTGCTGGCGAGTTCTTTACCACAAAGATGACAAACCACTTCCTTCTTCCGTGTCGTTGAATGAACGTTCTCCATGTGCCGTTTCATTCCTTCCTCTGAACAGACCATCTTTTGACATATTCGACACTTAAAAGGGTCCGGATTTTCGTGCATTCGCAAATGATCTCGCAGACGGTGTGGACGCTTGAAGACTTTACCGCATATATGACAGACCATCTCTTTATTGACCTTGTGTCCCTTCATGTGCGTTCGCAGACCTTGTTCTGTAACGCACGTTTTAGTACACAACGTACACCTGTATGCTTCTATCATCGTGGTACAATGTGTAATCAAGTGCATCTCTACCTTCTTTCTCTCCCTGATGACCTTGTTGCATATTGGACAGAAGTAAGGTGTATCAAGCAGTGCCTTTGTAGGATAATGGGTTTTGACGTGAAGACTTAGTTTATCTGCAGACAACAAAGTTTCATTACATATGTTGCATTTGAAGTTGTCTTTAATATGGTTTACGGAGTGACGGACGAAATCGTTTCTGCACGTGAATACCCGACTACACGAAGTGCACAAATAGTTCTCATTGTTTAAACTACCCATGTGCGTCTCTTCCATGTGGTAAACAAGGTAGCTATAAGAGATAAAAGACGTGCTACAGACAGGACATCTGTAGTTGCGGATCTTGTGCGCTAACCTCATGTGCTTCATCAATGCTGCATCATTGTTCACTGGCTTGCAACATATTTCACAGTTTTTAATGTTCTGAAGTTGTTTCTTCCAAACGTCCATTTCTTCAGTGGAGGGAAGATTACAATTTGCTTCATCAACATGCTTTTCTAACTCTGATGACTTGCTTTCACGGCCTTCGCTATCAGAAACGTTCGTTCCTTCAGGATATGCAGAAAGTGTTCCTTCATCCTCGCCATCTGCTTGTTTAGATGTCTGTTGGTCGAATAGTTGTTTTGCATTAACTTCGACTCCAATAGCTTTCATATGGGACAGCGCTTGATTTGCGAGCAGATCGTGAAAGACTCCTATGTGTGTGAGGATGAGATTGGCTTTTGTGAAGCGATCCCCACAAAGTGTACATTCCCATTTGCCGACTTGTTTTGGATGTGTAATGTGGTGCATCTCCTGAATGTTCTTGGAATTGGATGCTGCATGACAAACTTTGCAAGTGTACCTGGGGTATTTTATTTCACTGGATGCATTTATTTTCGACTTTTTAGTCGGTAATGTATTGCATGTATTGATCCTCTCCAGGAGTTTGGTGCGAAGTTTAGACAAATCTTCGGGAGGCTTTTTTTCCTCGTCGCCAGGAAGGACAGATATGCCTCCTGGCTGATCTTCTGCCAGGGAACATCCATACATAAAGACTTCAACCTGGTATCTTTGGCTGGTCTCATTTTCATCTTCTTCCTTAGGCTCACCATCGATACTGATAGGAACAGGCGGTTTGATTTCTTGAAAGGCAAATGATACTTTCTGCTTAAGTAAGGAAGTGTCAATCTTCTTGACTTCGTGAATTCGGCCTTTGGTGTCAAGCAGGTAAGTGATGGGTGGTCTACCATACAAGTACAGAATAATCAATTTAGGACCAGCTTCCTTTTTAATGATGACAAGAGGAATCTGTTTGTTGGATATTCCTGGGTGATCTTTGGTAATGTGGTACACTGCCGACTTGTTGACATAATCTCTGCCACAAAGCACACAAAGAAGTGGCCGGTGGAGGCGGTATTGATTCTGCATCTCTTCGCTCTCTTTTCCTTTCTCGGGCATGATCTGACAAATGTGAAAACGTGACCATAAATCTCTCAGATCATGCGCTAACCTAAAATGAAGCAATGCTCGCTTCCGACAGGTTGTGACAAAAGTACACCTTAGGCAAGCCCATGGCTTTCCCTCCTCTCTTGGTAAATCTGGTGATGGCTTATCTGGATCGATCTTTTGGAATGTAGTCAGGATTTTTTCTGATACTTCCTTATTCCCAGGATGATCAAGGGAAAAAACATCAATGTGGGATGGAACAAAATCCTTGCATTCTTCTTTGCAAACTTTTTTCTTTGCGGGCATCTTCTTGTGAGACGATAAACCAGCAAAGGAGGAATAGGAATGATCCTTATCGGGACCTATTCCCTTTCTAGTCCCTTAGAGCTACTCGTAATTTAGATTTTATACATGTATCACTTGATTGTGGTCCTGGGGCATCTGTGTCACTCTTTGCTTCAAATGTTGAGTCTTCGTCTATTGCCTTTGATTTGCGTTTTTTCCTACTTACTTTTACCCCTGTAGGATTTGGTGTAACAACATCTTTAGTTGATGACTTTGATGGTGATGCTGCCTTTGCAGGAACAGCTTTCTTTCTCCTGGATTTTGATGGAACCAGTGGGATATTTTCTGTGAAAAGATATATACAACTTGATTAAAAATACTGCTTGGTGTATATTCTAATCATATGATTGTAAACCGTACAAATAATATATTAGTGGGTACTTCCAATAGTGTTTTGTGGAATTTCACATCGTTTCCTGTTGTACTGAATTTCATAGCAATAACAAGCTTCTGTGTTGTCTTTTTAGGACATAAGATTCAACATAAATGTTTCAAAATCTGATTGCTTTTCTAGTGAGATTTGATCAAGTTGCTAACAGATTTTTTTTTTTTAATAAGACATGTCCTAAGGTTAAACAGGCTACCTAGAGGCAAACAAAGAGGTTGTGATGATGTTAGCATGAGTTGAATGAATACAGATACTGATGTTCCATACAAGAGTTCTAAGACTGAACTAGAATTTGAATGTGACATTGAAGTTGATCCTAATTAACAGACATATGTGTTTGCAATGCATGTGCATAATTCAGTTAACTTGCAATAGCTTCCAATTCTGATTCTACATTCTCTCTTACAAGTATGAAATACAGGAAAGAAATCTGCATAACCACAGGTAATGAAGGATAAGCTGATTTTGTGCTTGTAAAAGTTAGGATAGGCAACTTGTAGTAGGAAAACAACCAATCAGAAAACAGAAAGTGCTGTCATTTTTTACTATAACATTATTTCAATATCTTGATATGGAATGACATTACTATGAAATCATCTGCCTTAAAATTAACTGAATAATATTCTAATAAAAGCATTGCACTTTGTAGTGGTCAGTGGGTGAAAATTAAAAATATACCTGTGACCTTCCATCAAAGTTCAGGAAATGATTTTTTTGTGTAATACCATATGGTTGAATCTAACAGTTTTATTTGGAGAATAATATCAGTAGATTATAAGTCAGGTGAGTGTCAAAGCTTCTTAAATTATCTTTATCATACTTTGACTAAATGTTGGAAGTATGATGGAACTGGTTTATGCTCATGCATGGAGTCGACATACAAATCGTATCTGTACAGAATTAAGAAGAGCAGCTAAATATTTATTATTATTTTGTAGATTTTGTTTTTATCTTTAACATTTTCCAATAACATGGTCATTATTGATCTCTTTGATGCTGAGTAAATATCTATTAATAATTTCAATCTGTACATTTCTTCAACTCATTAGAGCATTTCCCTGTTTATATTACAGACATGTTAATATTCACATTCAGATAAACCAGCTAGTTTGTAGCAAGTTACCTGCATTTCCATCAGTTAATCCCTGCTTTTCTGTTTTACTCTCCGATGGATTATCACCACTGCAATGAAATGAAAATGAGTTTTAGCAAACACATAGCTATAATTATGTATCAAGGATGAAAAGCAATTAGAAAAAGGAGACTTCAGTGGTTTGTTTGGTTTTATCGATTCACATCAAACGCCAAGAATGTTCTCCCCATGTGCAAGATGCATGTTTGAAGTGTATGTGTCTCCTTGTGATATCACACTGTATGCTAACTCTTATAGTGCTACCTCACTGGAGCATACTTCCACAGATACCCAGCAGGACACTACACCTGATCACATTATACTGACAACAGGCGAACCAGTCATTCCACTCTCACGAATACTGAGCACTAAAGCTGGAGTAAGAACTTCTATTTCTATAGACTCTGGAATGTTTTGACCAGTGGCCAGAACCCAAAGCCTTCCAAAACCAGAATATGAATATTGACATTAGCAATAGCTGGAAAGTATGAAGATATTTATTTATTAAAGCAGAAGAACAGAGATACCCACCTTTCTTTGCTGAAGTAATTGTGGTCAATTTGTGTACTGGTTTCTGGGTCTGTAAGAGAGGAATAAACAGCATTTTAATTTTTAGATCAACTTGATAGAGTTCTCATTAACATAATTCAATGTAGAATATATTTCCTTACAGCAGAAAAGCATGGCTATAAAAGTGCAAACACAATCAATTTTGCATCAAAAATATATATTACAAAAATGTATTTCAATAACTGGCCAAATCTCTCTTGTCCTAAGGCAGTGACATCACATAACAGTTACGGTAACTAGAGTACAGCAGGATAGAACAGTAAATGCCTAATGAATGCCATAAAGTGTTATATATGCTATCTTACACTGAAGATTTTCATCACCTTACACTGTATAAGTGATTAGATGGATGCTATAACCCTCACCTTTCACTACAATGTCAATATTTAATTTTCTAGCAGTTTGAAAAAAAACAAGTAATCATTTACATGTACACTGTATACATCTATATCATGATTATACAATGTTTCAAAGAAACTCATATAACTATGGGAGATCTCTGGACATGATTCAAGTATTAAAAATAAACAAAGGGCAATAACTTCTGTGAAAATAGTTGCATAAAAATGCCTCTCAGGAAACTACATATAATGATTATAATTCATTCTTATTTTCAAAGAGATTGGTCCAATAATGTACGAGATCTTCGGACAAACAAAAAAGGGGTTTAATATCCTCGCAACAACAAGGGTCATATGAGGAAAGATGTCATGGAGACACCTAGAGTAAAAACCAAAGCACAGAAAAACAGATTAGTGAGGAAAAAAAAGCAAAGATTTACAATCCCAAGTGTTGCAATGGGAGCAGAAGATCCCTTTTGGTCTATTCAATGTCCTCTAAATAGAAGATACAGAAGAAAATCGTCGATTCAGCTAGGAACCCACTTTTAGTTGCCCTCTACCATCAACATGCAGTGCGATACAACAGGCCTTATTCTAGGGCTCTCCAACAGGGCTTTTTCTCACTGGTTTGGGAAAGGGCCCTTTTGTCTCATTTTTGGAAGAAAATTGGTGAATTGGGAAAAAAAAATTCCAGAGTAAACTGCAAATTTTGGGAATTAGGCTGAAATATGAAATAATTTCCATTGGGAATGGGGCCCATGAACGGCCCCCAGAAAAAGCCCTGTCCAATGTCCCCTGGACAGAAGTCATAAGAGAAACCATCCCTGAATCTACAGAAGAGCCCCACAATTAATCTCCTCTTACAACACACAGCGAGATACAGTATTGAGTACTTTCCCAACTCCTGCCCCCTTTACTAACTCTACAGTATTAGTAATGCCATCAATAATTAACAGTTACAATAAAACGGTGGAACCCTCTTTTAATGCAGTCTGTCTACTAGTGCATGGTGTTCAGACATTTCCAAACCATGGCGAGTGATTTAATTTTGTTCACGATTATTCATATTATCAATTCTCATTACAAACCATTTTACCAATGGGCCATAAATGTGTATGTTTGATGTAACTTTATTGACTGGGACATTTACTTATTTTGGCTGGCTGGTTCAACTAAAATTATTCCTAAGTAGAGACTGACCTGGTGTCCCTTTATATAGCGATTATATCATTGGGATCATGGTCAAGATATCTGATTCCTTACATTTTATTAAATTGTAGACAACACAGGTTAAAATGTTAAATTTTACTGTTGATAATAGAGGAATCTTTCTGACCACATAATTAACTGGTTACATATATATTTCATACTTACCAGATGGGAAACAAAACTGTGGAAACGTTTTGAAGATTTCTTGATTTTGCTCCAGGAAGGATGCGCCTTTGTTTGAACAATGAGCCACTAAATGCTTGGACTTTGAGTCAGTCAGCATGGCAAACCATTCTACCCCAAGTTCTTTATCTTCAGACTGCCAAAAACAAGTTTGTTTTCAAACATCAATATTTTAATTATTATTTTTTGGGAAACAAGTATAAAGCATTCTTTTTAACTATAACTTTGTTATTTGTTTCACATCAACATATAACAATTTTGTTAGAAATAGTCAAGTTTGATCTTTGTGTACCGCACCATTGGTGCGTGATGCCTATAATATCTGTGATGTGAATCGGGAGTAACCTCCCCTGATCGGTTTCTGTCCATGCGTTCGCCATGAGTCGCAGAAAAGCAGGCTGCGTGTTCTTCTTGTCAAAATGTCGAATATAAGTCCCAAAGTAAGTGGTTCAATGACAGATTGATTTGTTTATATGTTTAATAGATTGCTTGATTTGGTTATATGTCAATTTTAAGTGCAAAGATTCAGGAAAGTTGAAAATGCGTTGATGAAAAGTTTATTGTAACAATAGTTATGTTGAGAAGTCATTTCGTCCAAATGTTGTATTATGTAGCGAGATGTCCTAATCATGTCACAGTTTCTGAAGCGTATTTTGTTCAGTGAAAGAGCTATTATCTTGTCATATATATTGTCAGATCAAAGTGTTACAGTCTAACTATACAGAATCTGAAGTGTATTTTGTTCAGTGAAAGAGCTATTATCTTGTCATATATATTGTCAGATCAAAGTGTTACAGTCTAACTATACAGAATAATTGATCTAGTCATGATTTGTGTCCTTTATAAGTCTATTTGTATGAGTCGAGTCATATCAACTTACACATTCTTGTTGTATGTTTAATTACAGCTGGGGAATACTGTTATGCTATAGCTATATATAGGTAATTCCTGTCATTGTACATGGGCATCAACTTAACAGAGATCATCAGGATGTAAGTGTAACTAATATTGTATAATTTTGTTAATTAGTAAGGATACTTATGTCCTATAAGAAATGACAATATTTACTCGAGAAAACCAGTGTTACTGTCCAAGACTATTTTGAAGTAAGGGAGATAACCCAATTCTGAATTTGTCAAAACTACAGAAATTATCCTTTCTCTTAATGTGTAGAGTTTGATGTGTTTCTTATCAAATTGGTGAAATGCTAATTGACCATAATGTGCATTCATGCATAATTGCTAATATTTCTAGTCATATTACTAGCGAACAATTCTAGCTTATTTGAATTTTATATTGAGTTTAATTATGATCCATTAATTGTCTAGTGCAATCTCATGATCAGTAGCCTTGTATTGAGATATGTTTTAGTTTTACGGGATCAATAAAGAGTTTGGACCTCAGTTAGCTGTCTGTATAGTTTGTATGGCAGAACACTTTGACCCCTGAATGTTAATGGTAATTACTGTACCAAAATATCAAAATCTCATCAGATGCAGAACTTTATGTAATGAAACTTTGGTTGTCAGAGGGGTCCATAAGTGTCGAAGTTTTTTTGTTACAGACAGCTAAACAGTTTAACAAAGTAGGGAGTATACCTTTGTTGTATCCTTGTTGAGTACAGCGGTACTAAGTTGTTCCTTACTGACCCCCTCCAGCTGCAACCCCGGCATCAACATCTTCAGTTCTAATTCAGCTTTCAGGCTTTCTTTCTGCATTAATGTAGCAACCTCTTGTTTCTTCACAATTTTCTCAACCAGTGTGTAACACCTGAAATTCCCATTTAATCTAAATTACATTTAAGTCTCATAGAGGATCCAGCAATTGCAACCCTGAATCAGTTTGTGTTATCAATAATTAATGTTGTTATTAGGAAAGGTGAGCTAAATCTGATGTAAAACTGAAAAGGCACACGATCACGGTAGAGAAAAATAAATGGTACCAGGTAATAAATAATAAAGCGAATTACAGTCCCCCACTGAATGTGAAATTATAATTATATACCAAGAATGCACAGTTGATGAATAAATCTGATGGATATTTACTGATAATTGGTGTTCTTTTACCATGGAATTGGATCTGGTGACACCTATATGGGACAAGACAATGTGTGGCAAGACTGACGGAAGGAAGCACGGACACATTCAAAAAATTTAGCCTCTCCCCCTCCGGTTTCTTGTGGAGGACTAATAATTCCATCGGACACAGATTTCACTCGACAACAGAGGGATTGTTGACTTCTCAGAAAACTAGAAATACATTTTACTCTTTTGATTGCCATTGCAAGGGTATGCATGCTTGACCCCTTGGCTTTGGCTCCGAAATTACTGAAAGGGTCAACTGAAAACCTTGAGTTGATTTCTTTTTTTAAAACAAATCATATCAGGCCAACAGCTAATACTTACTTGTTACAGACAAAACTGTCGTCAGAAACGGTAAACTTGCATTCCGGCACTTTCTTGTGTAGAATATCAGCCACCTGTGTCAAACCACTAATACAGCTGGTTACTGGCCATGTTTTCTGTCCTGCTAGTGAGACGGAGCACTGACAATGGGCACACTTAGAGGTTGAATCCTCATCTTTCAACTCAGAATATGGAGTCTCGTCCACCTCCATTATCTATAATTAATTAAAAGTATCAAAATCAATTAAAAGTATTAAAATTAATTAAAAGTAATCATACAAATATTATGTTCGAGAATTTCGAAATAAGCCTAAAAGGCACAATTACTAAAGGTAAGATCCACTACTAAATTTACCCTGGTATACTATATATTTGTTCATTTACGACATTGCAACTGTATGCATTTATGATTTTAATTAATAGTGTCTAGACCCTTGATGCAACAGGAATGCCAGGAAGGCCAAAAGTGTATGTACACATGCCTCCACCAGGGGTAGAAATTTGACCCTCGGCTTGCCATTCTGCAGCTCTATCAATCAAGCTTAAAGGAATCTCCCTATGGCTCAAAGTCTGTTACTAAGTATATGTATATAAAACCCAACCTGTATATAAACATATTCAGAAATTTTAAAGAAACCCGAGACATCATTATTTGTGGTGTTACATTTGCACATATAAAAGGTTAAAATATTCAGGAAAAAATATAAAATCCCATGGTTTTGACTCCAAGATCAGGCAATATGGATTGATATAATAACCAATTTGCAGCGCAGCAATACAGTATTTTAGATACAAATATCTTTACTTTGAATAGAGATAAATCAGTATCTAATAACAGAAAGAATTGTCCCTTTTAATTACAAATTAAGTTTTTCATTTCATGTACAAAGAAATACAGATATAAGTATTTATTTAAAATAGTCAGAGGCGATATCAGGGCTCAAAGTATATGTAGTGCCTATTTCAGTGGCCATGCCTTAAATTCACCATTGGTGACCAGTTATTGACCTATAAGGCGCCTGCATGGCCACCAAAAAAATTGCGTAAATTTGCGATTTGGTTAATCTTTCAAAAGTTGCAGTCAATGCTAAAATGATGTTCACAATCAAAAACAGTTACAGAGATGTTATAATTTAAAAGGTTTTTTTCTTCAAATTTATTACAACTAGGCCAGGTGACTAATTTTTCCAATTAGTGCCTAGATTTTATGACTTGGTAGTATAGGCCACCTGGTAAAAATATCTACTTTCAGCCCTAGATACAATGATGTTTGTTTATATCTAAATTTATAGTTTTGATAAGGTGTACTGCATAAAGACTCTTACCAGAATTTTCCAGAAACATTTTTATTCAGTTCTCATGACTACTTACACTTGGAATATTTATTAACTGATGTGCTGTCTCAGAGAGGAGTTTCAAACTGATAAATGAACTAGCTTGTCTTCTTCAGCTACATTGTCATATTATAAATTTATAACTTTCAACTTTTTTTCAATGTTATATGTACACAAAACTGTAAAACTTTTGGGGTGCATAAAAGAAGAGGCCCAATGGCCTGTATCACTCACCTGCTTATAAAGTTACTTTAAAGATGATCTAGCACATAAGTCGTTTATGCAGATAAATAACTGATATAGTCAGATTACCACTCAATTCAAATATCAGCGCAGACTTGGTTTATTCATTGTAATAAATTTTGTAATCTTTCCTTCCAACATTGGCAAAACATAAATCACTGTGTTACGTTTTTATCAATGCAAGAAAACAATGTGTGACGATTTTAACACATTTGAACCCTGTGACTTTGAATTAAGGTCAGGTAATTTATTTGACAAAAACTTGGCGGCATTCATCAAAACATGCTACAGGCCCAAATGGCCAATATCAGGTCTATTAGGCCTCTTAGTTATTGAGAAGTGATTTAAAGATTTTCAAATATTTAACCCCAATTATCTTGAATCAGTGTTTGAAAGTATGTATGAAAATTCCTTAGACAATTGGTCTACAGAAAATTTAAATCCCTTAGCCCAAGTCATTTTTCGATAGACCTATTTTGTAAACATATATTGTTTAAAGTAGCATAACTGCATCGCGCAAAAGCTTGCATCATCAAGTTCATACTCACTTAAATGTTTGAAGCCAATAACGTGCTATTCTCAGTAAAAACACCTTGATTGTAAACTCTGATTTCATATGATTGTTTGTCAGAAAATATAGGAATGTTGTTTACATGAATTGAAATGTATGTCAGGACTCAAACTTTTCATAGCCATTCGGGCCAACATTTAGAAATTTTACATAGACCGGCCAGGTTTTCTATAGCCTCGGGCCATCGGACCACCTTAACTTTCGAACACTGTTGAATGTCAATGTAGGTCAAGGTCATTCAGTTGAGCAAACTTGGTAGCCCTTCACTCTAGCATGCTACGTATAAAGGCCCAATATAAAGTCACAGTGAACAAAAAAAAATTTCAAATGGCCAATGGTTATACTCTGGACCACAGGTACAATATACTTCGGGTAAGAAATTATATACTATATAGCCTCATATTACTATATATAAAATGGAGCGCATTTTATAGTAATATGAGATGTATATATACAACAAATAATTTCTTAGCCCAAGTTTTTGTGCTCTGGACATGCATACATGCATCAGGATGATTGGTCAACTTTATCTAGTCTAATACCGCTAGGTGGCGTAAGAAGGGAAGCAACTCTTACTCTCCCTTACTGCAGACTGCAGTCTCAACCGATAACTAAAGCATGACTTGTCCGGGTAATACCACATATCATTCGTTCAATAAAAAAAATATCTGCATCAATCAGCCATTGCAATCATAGAGAAAGACATTAATCATGTCATGTGGTCAAACTAGAACGTCATCTATTTTGCACAAACCGAGTCTGACCCACAAATGGCAGTCGGTGCTTTTGACGCCCAACACTAGGCCTAAAGAGAACTTCTAATGTACCACGCATTCGTTAGAGTAGCGGGAAAACATAATATGTAAACACTCTACAGACTTCTTGAAGCTGTTATGAAATGACAAAAAGGTGTTATATGCCAAAGAAATACCTGTTTCCCAGCCTTTGGACGTTCCGGTCTGAACGCGCTAAAACACCTTCCTGTTTATGGTGCTATGGCAATTTCCTACCCACTTAATTTAGTCCGGCGTTGGCGTGTTGGGAATTTTATTTATTTATTGGGTCCGGCCTTACGTACCACGTATTTATGTATCATGAATTCTATCAACATTCATTACAAAATTGTACTGTATGACAATAGTTAGATGAACCGTTAAATAAAATGACACGTTGTTTAGACACTTGTATGTCATTATCGACCAGTTTAACTTATAATTACCCCCGTATACATGTAGGTATGCAATCTCGTTATACGTTCGTGTAATTAACAGAACTGCAATATGTCTGTATGTCTCTATAAGCAATATTTACAACAACAACAACAAAAAAATTAATTTATGAAATATCATTTTTACTGTAGTCATGCCTTTTTGCTACGACCGAGTTTTAATTCAAAAGAAGTATCATTTGATTAATGTTTCCCATCCGTTACTATTTCTGTCGATTTATATAACACGGACTTTAATTACATTCAAAGAGTTGTGTGTGTTTATTGAAAAATCAATTAAAACGACCCTTTAATTAATTTTCAAATTAAATATATCCAACACCAAGAAATTGATAAATGAATCGTTATTTGTTCGAATCCTCTGTAATATCACACTGATGAAATGCAAGTACATATGTAACTAAAAAACGTTTGAAATAGTTTACAAAATTAATATTTTATTGACAATTACGAGTGGAACGAGCACATAAACTATTTAATATCACAGATTTCGCCTAAAATAAATATGTTAAACAAATCAAAATTTTCTCTGGATAGGTATATATAGTCTACAACCTATGTACTATACTCCCATTCGGTCAATATTTCACTACGCTGATATCATTTGGGACTGTCTAGCTAAAACTCAATCACAGTTATAAGAAAATCTTCAATTAGAAGCAGCACGCATTATCACTACTGGTACTAGACTAACAAGTAGAGTTAAACTATATACTGAAACAGGCTGGCTTCCACTCGAGGAAAGACGAAAGCTGCACAAACTTATTCTATTCCACAAAATGGTTTATGGTCTTGCTCTTCAATACCTTCTCAATATTCTTCCCTGCGGAATAGAAATTACCACAACCATGATACTCGCACGGGTAGTAATTTCCGTCCTCCAGTGTGTTACACGAGTCTATATAATAAGTCTATTTTGCCATCTGTCATCGGTATCTGGAGCTCCTTGCCAAATTTTATTAAAAATGGCCCTACGTTTACTGTAACAACTGTGCATGTGTTTTTCAGTGATTAAGCCATCACGTCCAAATTAAATTAAATAATGTCACGACACGGATTTATATACGTTACTATAACCTGTTTCCGGATCCTATTCGTTGGTACTGTAGTATGGATTGTTATATAGTTAATGTTAAACTATGAATGGAATAAAGATTATGTTAATGACGAGTAATGATGAGTCATGTGCAAATCAAATCTGTAGTTCCCTTTGTGATATAATCAATCAAAACAAATGCACGTATGTTAATAATAAACAATGCACATTGTACGTGTTACATAAAAAATGTTCACCTTATTAATAGCGGAATCCATACTGATAGATGACATGACATACATGGATTTTATTTCATTTCATAAAGTTGTATAAAAAATCAATATGAACAGGATCTGAGACAGCAGGTGCACAAGAATTAATCCTTTATATAAGCTAATGCTATTACTGTGTGACCTATGTAGAATATTAATTTAAACTGAATTTTATTACTGTATACTGAAAGGAAAGAGAAAGGATACCAGTGTGATTTTGAGTGGGATCACGCTGGGGGTTCACAAAGAATATTAATCACACGTAGACGGCAAAATATGCTTGAAATTCAATATTCGGAAATAATTTGAGGTTTACAGAGAAAAAGTGGTTAATATAATATGAACGATTTTTAAACTGTTCAATCAGTAAATAGCAGATACCATGTAGTGTGTACTCGCAAATTATGATAGCTACATGTATATGATAAACTGGATGCTGGTTAGTCAAATATAGATATTACCCCATTAGAAACAACACAAATTACCCCTAGAGACCTATAATTATAACTACAAAGTGTATCTATTAGAGGTCTCTGTTCACAACTGATAAAACACTTAACATAGGCGCCTCCATACTGTACTACACAATAAGACACTGCTCACATTCCCTCACACGCCCCCCCCCCCCCCCACCCCAACCCTACCCAACCCTACCCACCCACACACACACCCTCTTCATCACACACCCTCACAAAATCTTCATCATTCACCCTCACACACACTCACACTTGCACATCTTCATCGCAGACCCTCACACACCCTCACACTTACACATCTTCATCACACACCCTCACCCACACCCACACACACTTACACATCTTCACACACACCCTCACACTTACACATCTTCATCACACACCCTCACCCACACCCACACACACTTACCATCTTCCACACAACCCCACAACACCCCCACACTTACACCTCTCATCAAACACCACACATACCTTCATCACACTTACACCCCTCATCACACACCCTCACACACCCTCACACTTACCCATCTTCATCACACACACCCACACACCCTCACACTTACCCATCTTCATCACACACCCTCACACACCCTCACACTTACACATCTTCTTCACACACCCCCACACACACACCCACCACCTTCCACACACCTCCCACCTCACTTCACATATCTTCACACACCCCCCCCACACCTCACACTTCCAATCACACACCCTCCACACACCGCGAAACACACCCCACCACACACGACAACACACATGCATCGCAGCACCCTCACACACCCTCACACTTACACATCTTCATCACACACCCTCACACTTACACATCTTCATCACACACCCTCACACACACTCACACTTACACATCTTCATCACACACCCTCACATACCCTCACACTTACACATCTTCATCACACACCCTCACACTTACATATCTTCATCACACACCCTAACACACCCTAGCTCACACACCCTCACACTTACACATATTCATCACACTCATACACACACTGTGCCTACCGCCCCGTACCTTATGTTTATATCGCTGTTTACAATTAACATTACGAATAGTTCCTACTAAATCTGTAAGTAGCAGAAATTTATTGTTTATGCATAGGATTTACTTAGAAACAACAGAAACATCTCCAAAGAGGACAAGATTGATGTTTTACTAGAAGTTGAGTTTCAACAGCAATACCACAGAAGCCGAATAGGGCCACTAAGTAAAATAATCTTAAACTGTACAATAGTCAAAAGTCAATATTACGAGAAAGAAAGTCGTAGTTACGAGGTTAAAAGTCGTTATTATGAGAAAGATACTTTTTCGTTGCACATCTCAAGTTTATTCTATATTCGGCTTCCGTGCAATACCGCAATGTCGCAACAAAAAGCGAAGTCGCCGTCTGATGAGAAGCTGTTAGACAATATCGAGTGAAACCCCGAATCACCATCAAATCAATCAACCTGCTGTTTTTACATCACGGTGAGAGGCCCAGAGAGTGTATTGAATGTTCAGAGCTCTACTTGTTTTATATGATACAAATTATCACATATACACAGGGCCCAGAATTCGTGTATCACCACAAGTACACAGGGCCCAGAATTCGTGTATCACCACATGTACACAGGGCCCAGAATTCGTGTATCATCACATGTACACAGGGCCCAGAATTCGTGTATCACCACATGTACACAGGGCCCAGAATTCGTGTATCATCACATGTACACAGGGCCCAGAATTCGTGTATTATCACATGTACACAGGGCCCAGAATTCGTGTATCATCACATGTACACAGGGCTCGGAATTCGTGTATCATCACATGTACACAGGGCCCAGAATTCGTGTGTCATCACATGTACACAGGGCCCAGAATTCGTGTATCATCACATGTACACAGGGCCCGGAATTCGTGTATCATCACATGTACACAGGGTCCAGAATTCGTGTATCATCACATGTACACAGGGCCCAGAATTCGTGTATCATCACATGTACACAGGGCCCAGAATTCGTGTATCATCACATGTACACAGGGCTCGGAATTCGTGTATCATCACATGTACACAGGGCCCAGAATTCGTGTATCACCACATGTACACAGGGCCCAGAATTCGTGTATCATCACATGTACACAGGGCCCAGATTTAGTGTATCATCACATGTACACAGGGCCCAAAATTCGTGTATCACCACATGTACACAGGGCAAGGAATTCGTGTATCATCACATGTACACATGGCCCGGAATTCGTGCATCATCACATGTACACAGGGCCCAGAATTCGTGTATCACCACATGTACACAGGGCCCAGAATTCGTGTATCATCACATGTACACAGGGCCCAGAATTCGTGTATCATCACATGTACACAGGGCCCAGAATTCGTGTATCATCACATGTACACAGGGCTCGGAATTCGTGTATCATCACATGTACACAGGGCCCAGAATTCGTGTGTCATCACATGTACACAGGGCCCAGAATTCGTGTATCATCACATGTACACAGGGCCCGGAATTCGTGTATCATCACATGTACACAGGCCCCAGAATTCGTGTATCATCACATGTACACAGGGCCCGGAATTCGTGTATCATCACATGTACACAGGCCCCAGAATTCGTGTATCATCACATGTACAGAGGGCCCAGAATTCGTGTATCATCACATGTACACAGGGCCCAGAATTCGTGTATCATCACATGTACACAGGGCTCGGAATTCGTGTATCATCACATGTACACAGGGCCCAGAATTCGTGTATCACCACATGTACACAGGGCCCAGAATTCGTGTATCATCACATGTACACAGGGCCCAGACTTAGTATATCATCACATGTACACAGGGCCCAAAATTCGTGTATCACCACATGTACACAGGGCAAGGAATTCGTGTATCATCACATGTACACATGGCCCGGAATTCGTGCATCATCACATGTACACATGGCCCGGAATTCGTGTATTATCACAAGTACACAGGGCCCGGAATTCGTGTATCATCACATGTACACAGGGCCCATACTTCGTGTATCATCACATGTACACAGGGCCCAGAATTCGTGTATCATCATATGTACACAGGGTCCAGAATTCGTGTATCATCACATGTACACAGGGCCCAGAATTCGTGTATCATCACATGTACACAGGGCCCGGAATTCGTGTATCATCACATGTACACAGGGCCCAGAATTCGTGTATCATCACATGTACACAGGGCCCAGAATTCGTGTATCACCACATGTACACAGGGCCCAAAATTCGTGTATCACCACATGTACACAGGGCCCAGAATTCGTGTATCACCACATGTACACAGGGCCCAAAATTCGTGTATCACCACATGTACACAGGGCAAGGAATTCGTGTATCATCACATGTACACATGGCCCGGAATTCGTGCATCATCACATGTACACATGGCCCGGAATTCGTGTATTATCACAAGTACACAGGGCCCGGAATTCGTGTATCATCACATGTACACAGGGCCCAGAATTCGTGTATCATCACATGTACACAGGGCCCAGAATTCGTGTATCATCACATGTACACAGGGTCCAGAATTCGTGTATCACCACATGTACACAGGGCCCATACTTCGTGTATCATCACATGTACACAGGGCCCAGAATTCGTGTATCATCATATGTACACAGGGTCCAGAATTCGTGTATCATCACATGTACACAGGGCCCAGAATTCGTGTATCATCACATGTACACAGGGCCCGGAATTCGTGTATCATCACATGTACACAGGGCCCAGAATTCGTGTATCATCACATGTACACAGGGCCCAGAATTCGTGTATCACCACATGTACACAGGGCCCAGAATTCGTGTATCATCATATGTACACAGGGTCCAGAATTCGTGTATCATCACATGTACACAGGGCCCAGAATTCGTGTATCATCACATGTACACAGGGCCCAGAATTCGTGTATCATCACATGTACACAGGGCCCAGAATTCGTGTATCACCACATGTACACAGGGCCCAGAATTCGTGTATCATCACGTGTACACAGGGCCCGGAATTCGTGTATCACCACATGTACACAGGGCCCAGAATTCGTGTATCATCACATGTACACGAAGCCGCTAATGTGTAAAACTGCGTGTGCGAAGAACGACATTGCGCCATACCATAAAATGAACGCACCAAGCGACAAAATACACGACCGTCCGACATGCCAATTCTGTCGCATTTCCAAAATACTTTTGTCACGTTGGCGGGGTACTTTTGTCGCATGGCGCATTGACGGAAGACAGTGCGATAATACGCCAAGCGGAGAGCGACAATTCTCCAAGCAAAGAGAGACAATGCGACCAAAGTACCCCGAAAATGCGACAGAGAGAAAGGATTTTTATGTCGCGCAATTTTGACGCATGACGAGTTCATTATGGCGCATGGCGCACTGTCGCTTTGTCTCCAATTGCATGGCACACTATCGCATTACTAGTATCTGTCTTCAGAAAACCGTAAAAATAAAAACTGTTGCCTGTACATAGAAGACGCATTTGGTAACAAGCCCCGCAAACCCTCGCGTCGTTTGGTAACTGATGGAGATTTCGGAAAAACCTCCGCCTTCCTCTCGTCTGCAATTCTCGGCGGAAATAACCAAACATAGGTGTGTTTTAGTTCCGCAGGAGTATTTCACTTCTCAGACGAACGAACAGGTCTAAAACACACTAAGCGAAGTCGTGAAAAACAAAATAATATATTCGATTTAATCAGTAAAATTCATATCAAGAAAATAAAGGTATACCAAAGACCTGTACATATAGTCCCTAATGTGTGTATTAGTATATTTACACATAGTCCCTAATGCGTGTATTAGTATATGTACACAGAATCCCTAATGCGTGTATAAGTATATGTGCATTGTGTCCCTAATGCGTGTATCAGTATATGTACACATAGTCCCTAATGTGTGTATTAGTATATGTACATTGTGTCCCTAATGTGTGTATTAGTATATGTACATATAGTCCCTAATGTGTGTATTAGTATATGTATACAGCATCACTAATGTGTGTATTAGTATATGTACACATAGTTCCTAATGTGTGTATTAGTATATGTACACAGAATCCCTAATGTGTGTATTAGTATATGTACACAGAATCCCTAATGTGTGTATTAGTATATGTACACACAGTCCCTAATGTGTGTATTAGTATATGTACACACAGTCCCTAATGCGTGTATTAGTATATGTACACATAGTCCCTAATGTGTGTATTAGTATATGTACACAGAATCCCTAATGTGTGTATTAGTATATGTACACAGAATCCCTAATGTGTGTATTAGTATATGTACACATAATCCCTAATGTGTGTATTAGTATATGTACACAGAATCCCTAATGTGTGTATTAGTATATGTACACAGAATCCCTAATGTGTGTATTAGTATATGTACACATAGTCCCTAATGTGTGTATTAGTATATGTACACAGAATCCCTAATGTGTGTATTAGTATATGTACACAGAATCCCTAATGTGTGTATTAGTATATGTACACACAGTCCCTAATGTGTGTATTAGTATATGTACACACAGTCCCTAATGCGTGTATTAGTATATGTACACATAGTCCCTAATGTGTGTATTAGTATATGTACACAGAATCCCTAATGTGTGTATTAGTATATGTACACAGAATCCCTAATGTGTGTATTAGTATATGTACACATAATCCCTAATGTGTGTATTAGTATATGTACACATAGTCCCTAATGTGTGTATTAGTATATGTACACAGAATCCCTAATGCGTGTATTAGTATATGTACACAGAATCCCTAATGTGTGTATTAGCATATGTACACATAATCCATAATGTGTGTATTAGTATATGTACACATAGTCCCTAATGCGTGTATTAGTATATGTCCACAGAATCCCTAATGTGTGTATCAGTATATGTACATTGTTGTCCCTAATGCGTGTATCAGTATATGTACACATAGTCCCTAATGCGTGTATTAGTAGATGTACATTGTGTCCCTAATGCGTGTATCAGTATATGTACACATAGTCCCTAATGCGTGTATTAGTTTATGTACACAGAATCCCTAATGCGTGTATTAGTATATGTACACATAATCCCTAATGTGTGTATTAGTATATGTACACAGAATCCCTAATGTGTGTATCAGTATATGTACATTGTTGTCCCTAATGCGTGTATCAGTATATGTACATATAGTCCCTAATGTGTGTATTAGTATATGTACATATAATCCCTAATGTGTGTATTAGTATATGTGCACAGAATCCTAATGTGTGTATCAGTATATGTACATATAGTTCCTAATGGATGTATTAGTATATGTACATATAGTCCCTAATGTGTGTATTAGTATATGTACCCAGAATCCCTAATGCGTGTATTAGTATATGTACACATAGTCCCTAATGTGTGTATTAGTATATGTACACAGAATCCCTAATGCGTGTATTAGTATATGTACACAGAATCCCTAATGTGTGTATTAGTATATGTACACATAATCCATAATGTGTGTATTAGTATATGTACACATAGTCCCTAATGCGTGTATTAGTATATGTACACAGAATCCCTAATGTGTGTATCAGTATATGTACATTGTTGTCCCTAATGCGTGTATCAGTATATGTACACATAGTCCCTAATGCGTGTATTAGTAGATGTACATTGTGTCCCTAATGCGTGTATCAGTATATGTACACATAGTCCCTAATGCGTGTATTAGTTTATGTACACAGAATCCCTAATGCGTGTATTAGTATATGTACACATAATCCCTAATGTGTGTATTAGTATATGTACACAGAATCCCTAATGTGTGTATCAGTATATGTACACATAGTCCCTAATGCGTGTATTAGTATATGTACACAGAATCCCTAATGTGTGTATTAGTATATGTACACATAATCCATAATGTGTGTATTAGTATATGTACACATAGTCCCTAATGCGTGTATTAGTATATGTACACAGAATCCCTAATGTGTGTATCAGTATATGTACATTGTTGTCCCTAATGCGTGTATCAGTATATGTACACATAGTCCCTAATGTGTGTATTAGTAGATGTACATTGTGTCCCTAATGCGTGTATCAGTATATGTACACATAGTCCCTAATGTGTGTATTAGTATATGTACACAGAATCCCTAATGTGTGTATCAGTATATGTACATTGTTGTCCCTAATGCGTGTATCAGTATATGTACATATAGTCCCTAATGTGTGTATTAGTATATGTACATATAATCCCTAATGTGTGTATTAGTATATGTGCACAGAATCCTAATGTGTGTATCAGTATATGTACATATAGTTCCTAATGGATGTATTAGTATATGTACATATAGTCCCTAATGTGTGTATTAGTATATGTACCCAGAATCCCTAATGCGTGTATTAGTATATGTACACATAGTCCCTAATGTGTGTATTAGTATATGTACACAGAATCCCTAATGCGTGTATTAGTATATGTACACAGAATCCCTAATGTGTGTATTAGTATATGTACACATAATCCATAATGTGTGTATTAGTATATGTACACATAGTCCCTAATGCGTGTATTAGTATATGTACACAGAATCCCTAATGTGTGTATCAGTATATGTACATTGTTGTCCCTAATGCGTGTATCAGTATATGTACACATAGTCCCTAATGCGTGTATTAGTAGATGTACATTGTGTCCCTAATGCGTGTATCAGTATATGTACACATAGTCCCTAATGCGTGTATTAGTTTATGTACACAGAATCCCTAATGCGTGTATTAGTATATGTACACATAATCCCTAATGTGTGTATTAGTATATGTACACAGAATCCCTAATGTGTGTATCAGTATATGTACACATAGTCCCTAATGCGTGTATTAGTATATGTACACAGAATCCCTAATGTGTGTATTAGTATATGTACACATAATCCATAATGTGTGTATTAGTATATGTACACATAGTCCCTAATGCGTGTATTAGTATATGTACACAGAATCCCTAATGTGTGTATCAGTATATGTACATTGTTGTCCCTAATGCGTGTATCAGTATATGTACACATAGTCCCTAATGCGTGTATTAGTAGATGTACATTGTGTCCCTAATGCGTGTATCAGTATATGTACACATAGTCCCTAATGCGTGTATTAGTTTATGTACACAGAATCCCTAATGCGTGTATTAGTATATGTACACATAATCCCTAATGTGTGTATTAGTATATGTACACAGAATCCCTAATGTGTGTATCAGTATATGTACATTGTTGTCCCTAATGCGTGTATCAGTATATGTACACATAGTCCCTAATGCGTGTATTAGTATATGTACACATAATCCCTAATGTGTGTATTAGTATATGTACACATAATCCCTAATGCGTGTATTAGTATATGTACACAGAATCCCTAATGTGTGTATTAGTATATGTACACAGAATCCCTAATGTGTGTATTAGTATATGTACACATAGTCCCTAATGCGTGTATTAGTATATGTACACATAATCCCTAATGTGTGTATTAGTATATGTACACATAATCCCTAATGCGTGTATTAGTATATGTACACAGAATCCCCAATGTGTGTATTAGTATATGTACACAGAATCCCTAATGTGTGTATTAGTATAGGTACACATAATCCCTAATGCGTGTATTAGTATATGTACATATAGTCCCTAATGTGTGTATTAGTATATGTACACAGAATCCCTAATGTGTGTATTAGTATATGTACTCATAGTCCCTAATGCGTGTATTAGTATATGTACACATAGTCCCTAATGCGTGTATTAGTATATGTACACAGAATCCCTAATGTGTGTATTAGTATATGTAGGCAGAATCTCTAATGTGTGTTTTAGTATATGTACACAGAATCCCTAATGTATGTATTAGTATATGTACATTGTGTCCTTAATGTGTGTATTAGTATATGTACATTGTGTCCCTAATGTGTGTATTAGTATATGTACATTGTGTCCCTAATGTGTGTATTAGTATATGTACAAAAAGTCCCCGAGTTGTGCATTTCAAAATATACATAAAAGTCCCGGTGTGTGTATTAGTATATGTACACACAGTCCCTAATGTGTGTATTAGTTTATGTACACATAATCCCTAATGTGTGTATTAGTATATGTACACATAGTCACTAATGTGTGTATCAGTATATGTACACATAATCCCTAATGCGTGTATTAGTATATGTACACATAATCCCTAATGTGTGTATTAGTATATGTACACATAGTCCCTAATGTGTGTATTAGTATATGTAGACAGAATCCCTAATGTGTGTATTAGTATATGTACACATAATCCCTAATGTGTGTATTAGTATATGTACAATGTGTCCCTAATGTGTGTATTAGTATATGTACATATAGTCCCTAATGTGTGTATTAGTATATGTAGACAGAATCCCTAATGTGTGTATTAGTATATGTACACATAATCCCTAATGTGTGTATTAGTATATGTACAATGTGTCCCTAATGTGTGTATTAGTATATGTACACATAGTCCCTAATGTGTGTATTAGTATATGTGCACAGAATCCCTAATGTGTGTATTAGTATGTGTACACATAGTCCCTAATGTGTGTTTTAGTATATGTACATTGTGTCCCTAATGTGTGTATTAGTATATGTACACATAATCCCTAATGTGTGTATTAGTATATGTACAATGTGTCCCTAATGTGTGTATTAGTATATGTACACATAGTCCCTAATGTGTGTATTAGTATATGTGCACAGAATCCCTAATGTGTGTTTTAGTATGTGTACACATAGTCCCTAATGTGTGTTTTAGTATATGTACATTGTGTCCCTAATGTGTGTATTAGTATATGTACACATAATCCCTAATGTGTGTATTAGTATATTTACACATAGTCCCTAATTCGTGTATCAGTATATGTACATATAGCCCCTAATGCGTGTATTAGTATATGTACACATAATTCCTAATGCGTGTATTAGTATATGTACACAGAGTTCCTAATGCGTGTATTAGTATATGTAAACATTCCCGAATGTGTGTATTAGTATATGTACACATAATCCCGAATGCGTGTATTAGTATATGTACACAGAATCCCTAATGTGTGTATTAGTATATGTACACATAATTCCTAATGTTTGTATTAGTATATGTACACATAATCCCGAATGCGTGTATTAGTATATGTACCCGTAATCCCTAATGTGTGTATTAGTATATGTACACAGAATCCCTATTGTGTGTATTAGTATATGTACACAGAATCCCTAATGTGTGTATTAGTATATGTACACAGAATCCCTAATGTGTGTATTAGTATATGTACACAGAATCCCTAATGTGTGTATTAGTATATGTACACAGAATCCCTATTGTGTGTATTAGTATATGTACACAGAATCCCTAATGTGTGTATTAGTATATGTACACATAGTCCCTAATGTTTGTATTAGTATATGTACACATAGTCCCTTATGTGTGTATTAGTATATGTACACATAGTCCCTAATGCGTGTATTAGTATATGTAAACATACTCCCCAATGCGTGTATTTGTGTACAAAAAGTCCCCTGTGTGTTTATTAAAAATGTACAAAAAGTACCCGGTTTGTGTATTAGAATATATACAAAAAGTCCCATGTGTTTGTAGTAGTATAAATTATGTACAAAAAGTACCCGATGTGAGCATTAAAAAATGTACAAAAAGTACCCGGTGTGTGTATTAGAAAATGTACAAAAAGTACCCGGTTTGTGTATTAGAATATGTACAAAAAGTCCCCGATGTGTTCATTAAAAACAAGTACATAAAAGTCCCCGATGAGTGCATTTCAAAAATGTACAAAAAGTACCCGGTTTGTGTATTAGAATATATACAAAAAGTCCCATGTGTTTGTATTATAAATATGTACAAAAAGTACCCGATTTGAGCATTAGAAAATGTACAAAAAGAACCCGCTTTGTGTATTAGAATATGTACAAAAAGTTCTCGATGAGTGCATTAGAAAATGTACATAAAAGTCCCGGTGTGTAAATTAGAATATGTAAAAAAGGTCAACAGTGTGTGTATTAGAATATGTAAAAAAAAAAGTCCCGGATGTGTGCATAAGAAAAGGTACATAAAAGTCCCCGATGTGTGTATTAGAATATGTACACATAATCCCTAATGCGTGTATTAGTATATGTACATAGGGTCCCTAATGCGTGTATTAGTATATGTACACATAGTCTCTAATGTGTGTATTAGTATATGTACACATAGTCCCTAATGTGTGTATTAGTATATGTACACATAATCCCTAATGCGTGTATTAGTATATGTACACATAATCCCTAATGCGTGTATTAGTATATGTACATTGTGTCCCTAATGTGTGTATTAGTATATGTACACATAATCCCTTATGTGTGTATTAGTATATGTACACATAATCCCTAATGTGTGTATTAGTATATGTACACATAGTCCCTAATGTGTGTATTAGTATATGTACACAGAATCCCTAATGTGTGTATTTGTATATGTACACATAATCCCTAATGTGTGTATTATTATATGTACACAGAATCCCTAATGTGTGTATTTGTATATGTACACATAGTCCATAATGTGTGTATTAGTATATGTACACATAATCCCTAATGCGTGTATTAGTATATATTTACTATTGTATGGCACTGCCACTATATAACCCTACCAATTCAGTTGCAAGTTCACCAGCTGATGAACTGCCAACTGAAATTTGAATTTGAAAATTTCAATAAAAAATCGCACGACAAATAAAAAATCGCAGATGGTAAATATAAGCATTGAACGGCTTTCAGTTGGCATTCATAGTCAATATGAATGCCAACTGAAAGCCGTTCAATGCTTAAATGTACACAGAATCCCTAATGTGTGTATTAGTATATGTACACATAATCCCTAATGCGTGTATTAGTATAAGTGCACAGAATCCTAATGCGTGTATGAGTATATGTACACAGAATCCCTAATGTGTGTATTAGTATATGTACAATGTGTCCCTAATGCGTGTATTAGTATATGTACACAGAGTTCCTAATGTTTGTATTAGTATATGTACACATAGTCCCTAATGCGTGTATTAGTATATGTACACACATAATCCCTAATGCGTGTATTAGTATATGTACACATAGTCCCTAATGTGTGTATTAGTATACGTACACATAGTCCCTAATGTGTGTATTAGTATATGTACTCATAGTCCCTAATGCGTGTATTAGTATATGTACTCATAGTCCCTAATGCGTGTATTAGTATATGTAGACATAATCCCTAATGCGTGTATTAGTATATGTAGACAGAATCCCTAATGTGTGTATTAGTATATTTACACATAGTCCCTAATGCGTGTATCAGTATATGTACATATAGCCCCTAATGTGTGTATTAGTATATGTACACAGAATCCCTAATGTGTGTATTAGTATATGTACACATAATTCCTAATGTTTGTATTAGTATATGTAGACAGAATCCCTAATGTGTATATTAGTATATTTACACATAGTCCCTAATGCGTGTATCAGTATATGTACATATAGCCCCTAATGCGTGTATTAGTATATGTACACAGAATCCCTAATGTGTGTATTAGTATATGTACACATAATTCCTAATGTTTGTATTAGTATATGTACACATAATCCCGAATGCGTGTATTAGTATATGTACCCGTAATCCCTAATGTGTGTATTAGTATATGTACACATAGTCCCTAATGTGTGTATTAGTATATGTACATTGTGTCCCTTATGTGTGTATTAGTATATGTACACATAGTTCCTAATGCGTGTATTAGTATATGTACACATAATCCCTAATGTGTGTATTAGTATATGTACACATAGTCCCTAATGTTTGTATTAGTATATGTACACATAATCCCCAATGTGTGTATTAGTATATGTACACATAATCCCTAATGTGTGTATTAGTATATGTACACACATAATCCCTAATGCGTGTATTTGTGTACAAAAAGTCCCCTGTGTGTTTATTAAAAATGTACAAAAAGTACCCGGTTTGTGTATTAGAATATATACAAAAAGTCCCATGTGTTTGTAGTAGTATATGTACAAAAAGTACCCGATGTGAGCATTAAAAAATGTACAAAAAGAACCCGGTGTGTGTATTAGAAAATGTACAAAAAGTACCCGGTTTGTGTATATTAGAATATGTACAAAAAGTCCCCGATGTGTTCATTAAAAACAAGTACATAAAAGTCCCCGATGAGTGCATTTCAAAAAATGTACAAAAAGTACCCGGTTTGTGTATTAGAATATATACAAAAAGTCCCATGTGCTTGTATTATAAATATGTACAAAAAGTACCCGATCTGAGCATTAGAAAATGTACAAAAGGAACCCGCTTTGTGTATTAGAATATGTACAAAAAGTTCTCGATGAGTGCATTAGAAAATGTACATAAAAGTCCCGGTGCGTAAATTAGAATATGTAAAAAAGGTCAACAGTGTGTGTATTAGAATATGTAAAAAAAAAAGTCCCGGATGTGTGCATAAGAAAAGGTACATAAAAGTCCCCGATGTGTGTATTAGAATATGTACAAAAAGTCCCCGAGTTGTGCATTTGAAAATATACATAAAAGTCCCGGTGTGTGTATTAGAATATGTACAAAATGTCCCCGGGGTGTGCAATATGTACAAAACGTATCCGGTTTGTGTATTAGAAAATGTACAAAAAGTACCCGGTTTGTGTATTAGAAAATGTACAAAAAAATCCCGATTTGTGCATTTGAATATGTACAAAAAGTCCCCGGTTTGTGTATTAGAAAATGTACATAAAAGTACTCGGTTTGTGGGTTAGAAAATGTACATAAAAGTACCCGGTGTGTATATTAGAAAAAGTACATGAAAGTCCCCGATGTGTGCATTAGAAACTGTACAAAAAGTCATCGGTGTGTGTATTAGAAAAGGTACAAAAAGTACCCGGTGTGTATATTAGAAAATGTACATAAAAGTCCCCGGTGTGTATTAGTTTTTGTACCAAACGTCCCGGTGTGTGTATTAGAAAAAGGTACAAAAAGTACCCGGTGTGTATATTAGAAAATGTACATAAAAGTCCCCGATGTGTGCATTAGAAACTGTACAAAAAGTCATCGGTGTGTGTATTAGAAAAGGTACAAAAAGTACCCGGTGTGTATATTAGAAAATGTACAAAAGTCCCCGGTGTGTATTAGTTTCTGTACCAAATGTCCCGGTGTGTGTATTAGAAAAGGTACAAAAAGTACCCGGTGTGTATATTAGAAAATGTACAAAAAGTACCCGGTGTGTATTAGTATTTGTACCAAATGTCCCGGTGTGTGTATTGGAAAAAGGTACAAAAAGTACCCGGTGTTTATTAGAAAATGTACATAAAAGTCCCCGATGTGTGCATTAGAAACTGTACAAAAAGTCATCGGTGTGTGTATTAGAAAAGGTACAAAAAGTACCCGGTGTGTATATTAGAAAATGTACAAAAGTCCCCGGTGTGTATTAGTTTTTGTACCAAATGTCCCGGTGTGTGTATTAGAAAAGGTACAAAAAGTACCCGGTGTGTGTATTAGAAAATGTACCAAAAGTCATCGGTGTGTGTATTACAAAATGTAAAATATGTCCCCGTGTTTGTATTAGAATATGTACACAGGTTCCCTGAAGCGTGTATGCATTAGATATGCAGGGAACATAATCATTTCGTTGTTCCGTTAATAAACTTTTAATGATTTTTTTTTTGTTATTAAGCGAAGCAATAACGAACGTGGCTACACATCAGTTGGTATTTCGGTGGAGAGGCGATGTTTTCCCAGAGCGAACTATGTCGTTTTGGTAAACATGTCGTTATTTCGTTTTTTGTTTTTGTTTTAGAAAATGTTATACATTTGTATCTAACTGAATGACCTCCAGTCATCAAGTTATAGTAAAAGGATTTGTACGTGCTGTCATATTTACATATTATTCACTGAAGTTTATCTGGTTTATGTAATTATCTCTCTTTTTCAAGCTCAACTGGTCCGAAAAAACAACTGTGAGTTGATGCCATGAATCCCTCTTTTTATTACCCCAACTGGTCCGATAGATCAAGCGCGAGTTTATGCTTTGACTCTCTTTTATACTCCTAACACGTCAGAAAGATCAACTGTGAGTTTAGGCTGTGGCACTCTTTTCATAACTCCAACTGGTCCGAAAAAAACGACAACTGTGAGTTTATGCTGTGATTCTCTTTTTATAACTCCAACTGGTCCGGAAAAAAAACAACAAACAAAGTGAGTTTATGCTGTGGCTCGGTGTCCGTTGTTCGATACTTTTATAACAGTTACTTACCAAGCCGAATACTGATACATCACGTCTCTGTTATATGAATTTTGATTAATAGTATATAACAAATAATCCACAGAACATGACAAGTATGACAAGTTTCTTATATGCGTTGCTGTATTTTTTTTTTTTTTTTTTTTTTTTTTACATTTTTTCTGTTTTTTTGTTTTGTTTTTTTTTTAAATTGTAAACATAGTTAGCCTTAATAGGTTCCATGGAATTCGGACTGAATAGATAATGCAATGTACCACTAAATCATATTAGCGGTATCGCGGAAACATCACTAAATCTGTAATGTATTGGTGATCACCAATAATGGTATGGCCTAATCTATGCGATATATCGATTTAAAAAAAAAAAAAAAAACGGCGACCAGTGTACGAGGAAACGAATGTATGTTTATTTATTTTTCTTTTCTGTTTTTTTTTTTTCTTCACTTTTTCCAACTTTTGTGATATTCGGGAAAACAATGCAATCTGTCAGATTTTTTTTTTCGGTTACATACATACATGTATAATTGTTTAAACCTCTTTTTTTGTTTGAAAGAAAACCAATCTATTTAAGGCAATAGTTGGATTGGAGGATTTCTGTATCGTGTCCATTTAATTAATTTTATTCAGGCTCTGAATATACAAAATCAACTCAGAATAAAATTTGATTTCAGTCACGGACTTATTCCGTGGTGAATTCAAAGTGTATTGAAATTACGCACCACAAAATTTTACATGAAACTTTCATTTCATTGTTAATCTAGACCCATGCAGTTACATCCACATTAAGTTGAATTAAAATTTTCTTCAATATGATAGCATTATTGGATGTAAGCAGATACATTTATGCACTTATTCTGTTATAGGCCTCTGATGTAATAAAAAAAATAGCTAGGGAACTTTTCTTAAATTTTGGACTGCTTTCCTAACACGGAAAATACAAGTTAAGGATTAATTTCAACTGGGGCCAGAAAATGATCAAATATATGTAAATGATATATTTTCAACTTTCTTTTTATGAAATTTATGATTAATTATGACGTAATTACTTTAACCAAGGTTGTGTTAAGCCTTCTGTATGGGAGAAGCAATAAAGATACATGTCCATAAATATGTTAAATTACACTCCTAGCTACTTTGTAAAAGATTTCATTTCAAATTCTCACAGAGCCATATATTGTGTCCATTTCTTCAAAATGATGAAAATGATAAAGTGTAGCACTTTGATATATAATCAATGACAATAACTATATCACAAATACACATTTAAATCCTGAATGAAAGAGTACGGCGACTAAATACGCAAAGAAAACAAACAAATTTGTTACCAAAACACAAGCACATGTTGGGTCTATTTTCATTTTCCCCGGTTGAGACCAATCTCTTTTTCGTCGACCAATGAAAATCTCGGTTGCCGACCACGTGACCACGCCTTCCATCGCCGACTCAGCAGTACATGTGAAGAACTGACATCGAAATAGGGGTTTTCAACTCGATCGCAAAGAAGAAATACATTTCAAAATGACTGATACGAAATCCAGTTTGGCCCGTGATGGTACCATGCAGGTTACTGCCAAGGTAGGGAAAAATCTGAATAGAAACACAAATGAAATTCCGAGCTGAATATCGACAACTTCAACTGGATTTGCAAGTATTTCGGCCATTGCGTACGCCTGTGTGCATTGCTCCAAAACATAATAATTGTGCATCGACGGCCCGTTTATATAGCTGTTAAGATATATGGTTACATTTTCACACTGGTGTTTGAGAGTTTGCAATATCTGATGGTATTAGAGCCCCCAGTTGTGAGGACAAATATCATAATTTATTGTATCGCTACCTAAGGATTTTCAAGATGGCTGACAGATTAGCAAAGGTCAAGAAAGGGAAGGATGTATTATTTTAGCATCTTGACAGTTAAGGAGCGTATTCAAGAGTTGTCTGCTCACGGATGTTATCTGTTTACTCCAGTTGATGACGACGCAGATCTTTTATGAACTGTCACATCGTAATGCATGGCCAACTTTGAACCGGTCTCCATGTCTTGCTGACTGGGTGTATGAAGTGGGTGGGTTTTCCCGATGTATGTGTTGACACATGTGTTCGAACAAGCTCGGGCACGTGTGCACTTTGCCCTACATGTCATGTTATGCTGACAACGCAGAAAGTGGTCATTATGGCATGGATTTTTTTTAATCCATAAACAACAGTGAAATGTTATTCGAGAGTAAATTAAAAAAACCAAAAACAAAAAACAATGTTGACGGTGTTAATTGGTATGGTAATTACTTACTTTGCACTCTCCACTCATTATAGATTTAAATTGGATTTTCTTTTGAGGGAAAAACAAAGAAACTTGAATTTGCTTTCTGAAATTAATGTTTTATAATGCTAGTCTGTAAAATCTGTAAATAGGCCAAGTACATGTATACATAAAATATTAGACTGGCCTCCTGTCTCTAGAATATTAAAATTATAAATAAAATTGAGCTTTATGATTTTGATCCCTAGGATATATCTGATTCTACCTAAGTTTCAAACTAGGGGCAGATAATCTAGTATTAGAATTTAGCTTGGTAATTCATAACAAAACAACTTATATATAATTAGGGTCTGGTGGCCAGTCTAATAAAATATACATATGTGAAATAGATACAAAACATACATGTGTATTGAATGATACAATCAGGCCTAAATGTATACCTGAATACAATTAAAATAATAAAAAATTTGTAAAAATTCAGTTTGTGGTGAATACGAAAAAAAAATGAAAAAAACAACACCATTTGTAATATTCATATAAAAAATACATGGCTAAGACTTTATTTTTAATAATTTCTGACAATTTCTTAGTCATCATATATTGAGTGAAGTAATGCATATGGTAATTAACTAAGTCTTGTGTTACTGCAACAACCAAAATTATCAAGACATTTGTCATTTCAAAGAATTATACTATTAACACAAACAATTTTACAAAGAAACACAAACTTTAAGTATCAGATTAAATTGTCCCCGTATTTCATAGCTTCTAAATAATGCTGGCTGTTCACAAGGTGATAACCAGGAAACATACAACACTTGTATGTTCAACTTAAGGTGATCGATATGATGTTTGCTGGTAAAGTCAAATAAAACTGAGGTTCATCAGTGATCACCATTGCCTGTTTTAACGTGGCGGCCCGCCACCCTTAGCTGGGTACCCGCCACGCTTACACAACCAAATTCACTCGATCCGCCACGCATGTAATTGTTACCTAACACCCCTATTTTGTATCGATTTCAAGCAGAAAACTGACCCGTTTCTATAGCGTCCGATACTCATTACCTATGGCCCCTGTTTTTACAGGTGGAACTAGGCCTAATTGCCGAATTGCGATCTCGGTAAGGTGCCTCACCGTTATGTTTTGATACGGTTGACTGATCTCTTGATCACACCTATATCGATGGTGATAATTAATTAATAGTAGGTGTACTGTTCTGACCATGGGAACAGATGTGATTGTATGGTTTCAGTCGATCGGGACATCAGAGAAAATGTTACCATCGTCTACATCGGAAAAACCGACGGTCCGATAAGATTTTTTTTCCACAAGAATTAATATTCAGCTGGGATAATCAAACTGATAATATCAATACCTAAGCCGATGTTTGAGAAGCATGGATACATTTTTGAAAAATTTATGGCAATGTCACCATGAAGAGAGAGGAATATCAGCTCCTTTTTTGGAACACCATGTGAACGACATGCGATCGCGACAACCGATCTAGAAAACCTGCAGCCAACAGACTGAAATCTGATATATCGCGCAAGCCACGGCTACAGAAATGCGCATGGATTAATTGTGTATGAAGATGACCAAGGTAAGCTTACAATTAGCCTATATTTGATTTGCTAGATAATGATAATAATCTAACAAATATTTCGTGCATTGGTTTTCTTGTCACGTGTTATTTTTAGAAAGTACTATTAGAGTGATTTCCCTTCCAAAAACGATCTCGAAACGTCCAATAATATAAATAATCTCAGAATCTCTCCATTTATTATTTGATAAGTGTTATCTAGGTTTTTGATTTTCTTTAATTATTATTAAATAAAGATAAGTTAATTAGCACCTCAAGTATATACAATGTAATTACAAAATAACATGTTCATTTGTAATGAATATGTACTAATTTGATTATATTTGTTAAAATATAATGAATTTGTTTTTTGGGTTTTTTTTCCCAAAGATTTATTGATGGTTTTAATTGTTTTGCTTATTACAAATTTGTAGGAATAAGAAGTTCATAATTATAATATGGTAATGACCACAATAAGATTCATTAAGCTTTTCAAAAATATTTATTTATTTATTTATTTATTACCACCAGCAGGAACAGGCTCTCTCAGAGGATCTTGAACTCTCTGATGATGGTGTTTACCCAGGGAGTTCCCTACAAGAAAGCTGCTTCTTTCTAGAAGGGACTGTGCAACAGCAGAATGTTCATGTCATTTGGAGAGACAAATTGTGTTTGGCTTCAATTGTTCATAGTGGAGACTATTTTCAGGAGAAAATTATAGTGACTGTGTTGAATTGATATCTTAATTGAAATTATATTGTGGCTTGTGCATTGCTTTAAATACTTTATATATTCTTATATTATGTCCAGTAAAAGTTGCCATTGAGTTTGATTTGTAGATGCTGTATCATAGATATAATAGTTGCTATTAATATGTTCACTGATAATATTATAGTGAAATTTATGAAATTAATAATTGAAATGTTTTAACTAATAATACTTGACAATGCAATATGATCTTGATGTGAATGTTTATCATATTTATAACAGTAAAAGATGCTATTTGAGTTTGTTTTATTCAATGTTATATTAAAGAACAGCGAGTTGGAATTGAGATTGAAATGGTTTTGTGAAAATAAATTGATGATTGTTTAAATGAGGAATGTATGTTTGTAGTTTTTTAAAGTAATGGTGTAAGCTGTTATTTTGTTTTAATTTACACGATATATATGGCATAGAGTGAGCAAATGATTAAAATGCATATTTATTTAGAACTAAATCAAACAACATAATTAAATCTCTATTCTTAATGTCATAATTGATGATGTTTCTCGAAACGTCGCACCGCGAGGCTGCATGACACCCACAAAAGTACATGTTCAGAAAAAATTGTCAAAATATTTTCCTCCACCCATCATTTTGAAATTGTGGTGATCCCTGGTTCATGAATGTTATATATCACTTGTCAATACTATCCACTGTTCCAGGAGGGTATTGAATACTTGGAGGCATCGGGTAAAGATAGGCTGTTAGAGAGGCAGGGCCTGAAGGAGCCAAAGGCTGACAAACCTGTTGTGGCTCGGGATGGAACCATGGTGGCAACAGCAAAGGTAATCACATTTATAGGAATATCCCTGTCAGGTTTGGTTTAGTATTGTTTAACATCCTATCATTTAAGGACAGCCAGGCAACTGAAGTTACTTTTCTGTGCAAGGAAATGTTAAAGAACAAATCACATTCAATAGTCTTTTTTTTATTGCCTGAAAACAGAACATAAACAAGGCTTTTTCTCACTGTTTTAGGAAAGGGCCTTTTTCTCTCATTTTGGGAAGAAAATTAGTGGGGAAAGATTTTTTCAGGAATAAACTGCAAATTTTGGGAATTTCGCTTCAATATGAAATAATTTCAATTGGGAATAGGGCCCATTAACGGCCCCAAAAAGCCCTGATAAAGACATTGTCAGCATCTTCATCTGTTTCATTTTTGGCTTCAACAGTTCTGAATATAAAGTGCTGGATTGTGACTTCTTTTAAAGTTTTGAAAATCAAAGGTCAGGGTAATTTACTACACATGGTACTATTGGTAGATAGATCTTATGAAAGTCAGAGGTTTGTACCACTGTCATTTTATTTTGAAAAAAATTCAGTGTTTAAAAAGTAAATTTCTAAAAAATGTTGTAAAATGTTTTATACGTTCGTGCTCAATACCAGGGTAGCACAGAATCATATTTTGCTAGCTGTTGTATTTAAGAGATCAAGAAATAATTAAATGGTACACAGATGTAAGCAGCTTGGTAAAAAATAACATTTACTATATCTTGTCACACAAACAAATCAGCACTGTTAGAAATGACAATAGGAATTGTTGGCTTGTTTTTCATGCCATTGTGTTGTACAAATTGCAGGAAGCTGATGCTTTATTAGGTAATAACAGACCGGATGACGACGCAAAGACAAGAGGTCAGAATGTGAAGATTCAGGATATGGCTAAGGAAGAACCGCCCGCTAAGAAACCCAGAATGGCCAAGGGAGTAACAATGATTGGTACTGCTCAGGTAAGACTCGCATGAGTTATGTTCTTATGGAGACTCGCCATACGAGTCAAACACGAACTAGCCTGTCCATATACAGTATCGTTATTTCTCTGAAAGTACTTACAGGATCATTGTGAAATTTTGAAGTTTCTGTTTTTTTTTTTAGTGACTTGACTAAATCACCTGTCAATGCAAAAAATCATTAGAGTAAAGTAAACACAGAAATGAAAATGACCTTCAACCTGACCCACCTCGCTGGAGTGACATAAGGTCTAATTTGCTAAAATTTAATTATTAAAGGGTAAACGAATATTTTGTCACAAATGTTATATACAAGGTCAGCTGAAGACACATGGAACCTCTTAAATTATATTATAAGTTAATTCAGTATATTACCAGTTATGGTATTTTCCCTCTTTTTGAACTAACCTTCGTGGATTTGAATATATTTAATAAAAACAAGGTTGATGATTTGAAGGAATTTTGTGCAGATGAAACTTCCTGTATGATATAGTTAGCCTATGTTGGTTGAGTGATCTGGTCTCTATAGACAGGTTTGACATGATCCATTTATGTTGGTTTAGGAGGCTGAACAAATTCTGGGCGGAAACAAACCTGATGCTGACGCCATGACTCGCGGCCAGCAGAAGAAAATTGCTGAGATTTCAAAAGAAACTCCCCCGACCCCTACGAAAAAATCTCGCATGTCCAAGGAAGGCACAATGGCCGCCACAGCTAAGGTGAGGATCAAATATAAAAAAAATATAGAAAATTACAAAGAACAATGGCCGCCACAGCTAAGGTGTGGATCAATTTCAAATATCAAAATATATAGAAAATTACAAAGACTAAGGTTAGTTTACAAAAGATAGTGTCTATGATAGAAAATTATATTTTGATATCAGAAGATGGAAACTATGTAAATTAATTCAATTCAAGATTATGATCATAGGGTACTTTCCTATGCATTTTGAGTTGTTTAGAGAAATACTGATACAGTTAGTACAGGAAAGTACAGTGCATTTTGAATGAAATGCTCTTTTGATGATGTATTTGACAACAGGCCAGAATAGCTGAGTTGAAAAACATCGGAGTTTATTTATTCTTGAGGAACATTGGAGATATGAGGTTCTTATCCCTACCTGAAACTATTTGCATTTCTCAGAAAGCTTATTTCACAGACCACTGTGTACTGTTACAGCTGGGGAAATACACTTTACAACACAGTGTGTGATTGTTCACTTGCATATATATTGTTCAGTGATGTAGCCACCAGCTGCTACAAGGATACCCGGCTTTAAAATGTGACCACTTGTATATTGTTCAATGAGGTAGCCACCAGCTGCTACAAGGATACCCCACTTTAAAATGTGGCCACCTTTATATTGTTCAATGAGGTAGCCACAAGGATACCTCACTTTAAAATGTGACCATTTGTATCTTGTTCAATGAAGTAGCCACCAGCTGCTACAAGGATACCCCACTTTAAAATGTGACCACTTGTATATTGTTCAGTGATGTAGCCACAAGCTGCTACAAGGATACCCCACTTTAAAATGTGACCACTTGTATATTGTTCAAAGAGGTAGCCACCAGCTACTACTAGGATACCCAACTTAAGAGTGACCCTGGGTGTTTTGGACAATGGATTAAGCACAAACAAGAGTAAATGTATAATATTATCAAATTGTCTGATGAAGCAGTTATTTATGGGATATTTTTATTTATTGTTTATCAGGAAGCTAAAGCATATTACATTGGAAAGGACAAACTTGGGGACACAAGGTCAGAATCCAAAGCACTGAAGCAGACTGCAGCTGGAGCACCAAAGAAAATGACATCTATTGCCAAGACAATAGGAGAAGGTGATTATCAAATTATTTAAGTGTTCACAGTTGAATTGTTTTCAACCTCAAGGAAGCATTATAGCGTTAAAACCTTAACTACGTCCATCTAAATAACATGATTGATTTTCATCTGAAGCACTTTCTATGAAAAATACCAGAGGTTGAAGTCTCTACAACAGTCATAATCAACAATATTCCAGCTCTAGGGAGCGAGAACATGTGTATCAGCCTACATGACATCTTTGCACGTTGACAGACTAAACAATTACATTTACAGATGCAACAGCTTTCAGACTATCTACAGGAAAACATCTCGTAACAATTTAGAAGATTCAAACCAAATTTATTTCAAAACACAGTTTTGTCAAAATACTGTTATTTTAAAACAAAGTTTTGTCTAATACTGTGATTATTGGTATTTCATTTGCAGTTCTTAACTATTTTCCTTATTTTCATTTGTGAAATATAAATATGGCATGATTGCAATTTCACAATACTCTGCACAGATATGTTTATTGTCATCCAGAATGACCCAATACTAATATATATAAATACTGTATTTGCTATAGTCTCATCCTGGTATGTTGTAAAATAAAGATACTTGTACAAGTAATGACAATATTTATAGGTAAAACAAATGTCAGTTATCTAGAGTTGTACCAATAGTCCATAAGCAGAACATTTGTTAAAAGTGAAATGCTTGTTCGCAGAGATCATTTTTGAGAGGGCTATTTACCCACAATTTTCCTGAATGACCCACACGATTCAGAAAAATCATTTAAATTTCTATAAATAGCCCGTAAATTATATTACAGATAGTTATTTTTCTTGAAAATGGCCCAGCCATTTCGTAACCAAAAATAATCCCTGATTATATAGAATCTATATCTTGGATTTATGCTCCAATATAACAGTAAACTATCTTTATTTTTGCAGCGGCCTATGTTGTTCCTGATATCAATGTAAATGAAGGTAGAAAAACGAGATCTCAGTCAAACCCTAAGCCATCAATGAAGCGTGCCGGAACCATGCAGCAGACAGCCAAAGACGGCAAAGAGTTTTTAAAACGTGGCAGGAAGTCAAAGAAGGCTGCCGCAGAAAAAATTATAGAAGACGCTGAAGAAGAGGAGGAGGAGGAAGATGACGAGTAGATAATTCCTTCTGACAATTCATTTGTTGAATCATTTGAAGTTGATTGTAAAATATGTCATCATTTACTAGCGAAATTCTTGATATTTCTTCTATATGTGAAATCCCAAGGATATACATGTGAGTTCTTCTTGACATTTGTTTAGATGGGTGAATCAAAGAAGTAGAATTTGTGTTTGTATATGGTTTTCATCTTGAGTTGAAAGTGTAGTGATGGTTTTTCAAATACAGAAATGAACATCACCAGGTTTTTGTGCACTTACATATTTATAATTGTACATTGTAGCATTTTCTTGTGAATCACACATTGACTGATTTCACTCATTTTGTGAGATTTCCATATATACAATTTTTGTACGTTTAATGTGGTTCTTTCCTCCTTCTTGCATCCACATTGAAATATTTTAAATGTATTTTTTTTCCCCGAGACCCCATTCTGGAATTGTGTTAGGTTGTCTAAATCAGGTATAGATGATTTGTTCAACATGTGCTGTCTGAACCATTTCAGGCAATTTTTTAATAGTTTTTGCACATCTAGGAAATTAAGGGGAGACAATCAATTGTCAAAGGAAGACATCCATGTTGTTACTCAGTAAAATGATACAAAAATGATATTTATGATAGATTTTGATTCAATTGAATGGTATTTAATGAACACAATGTAAATTACATTCGTAAGGAATTTGTTGAATCATGTGATCTGTATTTTCGATTAATTGTGATTGTGTTAGACACGGCATATACATTATTTTTTTCTATGAATCTGTGAAAAAAAGGGAATATGAAATGGCAGCAACTATTTGCATAGAATAATCATGTAGTGTCAACATTTCTTGTTTTTGTTTGCATTTGTTTTGTTCATTATTTTATCAAAGAATATCTTCTATATTTAAAAGGTATTATATATAATATATGTTTTACACATTGAATAAAATTGAATTTTCCATGAACTTTTTACAAGTGCAGTATAAAATATCAAGCACTGTGAGTATTAAGTTCATATTCTGTATTAGATTGATAATATCTCAATACGATCAAAATTAATTCTTATCATTAAACTTTTGGGGGTGGGAGAATGCATTCGAGTAGAAGGTTTAGTTTTTCAACTATTAATGATTTTTAAATAAAATACAATAAAATGTTGTATATATATATATACTGTTAGCATACCAGTGTACAAGCTATTTTTAGGGCTGAATTTCATTGTGATTGCTTTATGTGATATGATTTTATCACATTCTGGTTGTATCTTTAGCATGTGGATACAGTTACAGGTTGTGCTTTACACTGCTACAGTTAGCAGTGTTCGTACCCAGCCATGATCAGTTTTAGCATTTTTTTCTGTTCTAAGGCATTTTTCATTTCCTTATTCCATTTCAGAATACCAATCACAGCACAGCTTAGACACGGCACATTATCCTGTTATAGCACTGAGCTCTGATCAGTAAGGGTGAACGTATATCATTATTGTAGAAACCACTTCCTAAATATTTTATGTACCCAGCAGGTAGATTTTTCTGGACATTAAAATTTTTCACAGAAATGACTGACATGACCAGCGCACAGTGAAAGTATCATCGCAGTGATTTATCAATTTACATTTGGTTTACACTCCCTAACACTCAATGTTTTAAGAGTTTATAAATGTTGGTATGAACCCAAACCATCAGAGAATGTAGGTCATGTTGTATTTCATTGTTGTATCTTTATGTGATAATTTCAACCATGTCGTACTAACAAATATTTTATCATTAACTACATTCTATTCAAGTCATGCATGTTCATCATATGAAAAGAAAACATTTACTGTCGTTCACATCATTTCAAAACTTAATATCAAAACATGGATATATTTATGCCATCGTTTGTTTACATGCATACATGCATTTTTTTATAAAAAAAATATAAACGAAAATATATGATTCTAAATGCCATTTGAATATTTGCTTCTTTGTGCTGAAATTTTGTATTATCAGCTAAGAGCTTGTTTGTTAAAAAACCTAATTAGTTAATTAATTAATGTGTCTGTATGATTTAACAGTAATTAGTATGTTCCAGCTTTTTCATGTGTAAATATTTCTACCATTGATATTTGCACATATAATTAAGGTTATATGCTACCTTGCCTAATGAATATTTAAGTGATTTTTGATAGAAGGAGAGCCACATTCTGATATAACTGTAGCTTCATGTTGTATTAAATTCAGTATCCTAATTATTAGAATTTATTCTGACATGGATTTAAGAGTAAATAATTATTTCATCAAGTATTGTAGTATTTAAAAAAAAAATGAGCTGCACAATTAAAACAAGACTTTTTAGCCAAAGAAATGGACATATCCACTTTATATATCATTTATCTTAATATTTCAGGAACATGTGTTCAGATTACTTCAAATTTTTTAAAATTATTTTTGAAGATAAATGGCCCTTTCCTGTCTATTTGTTCAATTACTTTTGAATTATGTATTGATAAAAATATCTTGATTAATGTAAATTTAAGGAAGCATATATCCTTAGTTAGCTACACAGATATAATTGTTTATCTGATTGAGTTTTTAACATCATTGCTTGTGTAACACTGCCATCATTCATCAGGAAAATGTACGTTCAGCTGTATTTATGAAGAAAGAAAATCCATTTATCCATGCGACAATTCTGTCCTGAATGCATTTATAGTGTGGATGTCCGTTGTTTGGGTGAGAGGACATTTAATGATCTGGGTATATGTGTTGGTGGTAGAATTGTGAAGCAGAAATCTGATTCATACTCGGAGTAAGATATGAAACGGTCATGTTTTATTTTCATAGTGATTTTTAATCATAATTTTCTATATGATGACATAAGTATAGAATGTTTTACTTGGAAAGATTTTTAATACATCAACAATTTCATATCTTTTATCATGTTTGCATAAAGATTATGTGTGACTTGGACATATACATGTACATGGTATACGGCCAGGTTCGTCTTCATTGTCTGTGCATTGTAAATTCATTTATTCAGATATTTGTTTCAAAATGAGTTCTGCAATAACAAGGTTCCCTGTCAAAAGAACATAGATACATATTTATCGTTTTACAATAGAAAGTTGTTTCAGTTTTTCAAAAAAATGTTAATTATAGTTAAATATACTGGGTATATATGATAATATATAAGTATGAAAATTTTACTTGTTTTCCCAGAAACATTTTAACAAGATGTCTAATGTTTGAATAAGGTAATCCATCAGTATCTGTGATACAAAGACACCTGTTTTATACAAAATGCTTGATAAAGCTTATAACTTTTAATGTTTAAATATATAGGTTAACTTTCTGATATCAGAATTAGCCTTAGCAAGTTGTTAATTAATTTTTGAATTTAACGGATAAATAATTTATATTTATCTCTTTATAAATTATAAAGGTAGATTAAATTTGTCATAAACCAGAATGAATTCAATTTATTTTTTGTATATTTATTCTACTTTGTTTCAAGTATCAGCAATTTTATAAGACATTGTTACCGGTTTTCATTTCAGTGTAAAATGTGAGATGTATTTTATCAAACATGACTGATTTTGTAAGTGAATGAAACAAATTAAAAAAAACTATTTAGCAAATTATGACTTTTTGTTGTTTTTATATTCCTACCATCATAAAATGCAGTGCATGTAGAATCCATTTTTGAATAATGAAATACTGTCTACTGTTATTTTTATATGTGAATTCAAAATTTTGACAGGTCATATTCAAATGTACCTGTAGTGAAAGGAAAACGAAACACAATAAGAATTTGTCTGCTATACTACAAGATATGAAAAGATGTTACAGAATGCTGTAATGGTGTAATCAAAAGGGGAACCACCATGTCTGAAATTTCCGTCATGTGCATTTTATACACTCGTCAAAGAGGTACTAGTGGGGTGACACCTGAAGGATGTCGCAGAAAGAATGAAGTGTAGTAAGGGGCGATAACTCTGTTTCAGCAGTTTTCATCAAAACCGCTCAATATCTAAATTTCAACCAATGAGAAGACTTTATTGTTGAACCGTGGAGGCAAAGTGGTTAAGGTGTCCCAACACTTTATCACTAGCCCTCCACCTCTGGGTTGCGAGTTCGAAACCCACGTGGGGCAGTTGCCTGGTACTAACCGTAGGTCGGTGGTTTTTCTCCGGGTACTCCGGCTTTAATTTCCTGCACCTCCAAAACCTGGCATGTCCTTAAATAAATGACCCTGGCTGTTAATATGCCGTTAAACAAAAACAAACAAACAAAAATCCAACGGTAGTCCCTCTCTAAATGAGTAGCGTTCTGGGCCCACCGATGTCTTGTATGCCCCCGTGAGCTGCAGTGATTTCACAGGCTCTTTTTGTGAACTGAATTGATCAGATTATATGACCCTTCTAATTGATATACGGTCACTCTATTCATCCAGCGCCATCGTCAACTGTTTGACGTTGATTGGAGTGTTCGGCCTACTTTTTATCCTGTCCAACTCGTCTCATAAATGATCTATTGGGAAGAGGCTAGATCATCCTGGAATTTGACTTGGATAAAATACGAAGATGGATGAAATTTGTATACTAGAGCGGTTACTTATCTCTCCATTCCACAATCAATACATTCTATACCATCTTTTTTTATTTCATATGCTGGGAAATTTCTAATTGTGTCTACTCAACAATTTTTGAAAGAGTTATTGCCCTTTGTATGTATTTGCACTTTACTTTGTAAGCTATAGCGACATTTTTTTTATTGCAGCAGTTTAAGTCTAAGCTCATTTGCAGCGTCCCTGAATAATGGGACTACTTATCCCCTTCCTTGAAGCGTGCATCACTTTTGACCTTTAGTTGAGCGTTCATAACAATAGACATGTCGATCCATGACCCCATTTATTTTACACCGTAGTCTCTATATAGTTTGGCCTCATATGATCCTTGCTAAATCACTCACTGACTGAATTAGATGTGTCAACGCAGACAATTTTAGCTGCGGAACTCATATTTGACAATTCAAGTGATTACCCGTCAAATCAAAAAGTAAGTAAATTGATGGCTGCTATGGGTCCGTGTTGCCGCTTAAAAAAGACAATGGCACAACTGACGGACGCTGTTCTTTATTTTGATATGATCGCGTGCAAGACATATGTGTACTACATATATATAGTATTTTGTTTAACGTCCTAAGCCACGGTCATTTAAGGACGCGTCAGGTTATGGAGTGGAGGAAAGCCGGGCTACGTTCAGTATCATGCAACTGTCCCACGTGGGTTTCGAACTCGCGACCCAGAGGTGGAGGGCTAGTAATAAAATGTCGGGTCACATGAAGCGTGCGATGATGTCTGATGGCTCCGTTGTCATAACCTTGGTGTTTATTTAAAATATTTTCAGACCGAGACATTGCATGGATGTAGATTTACGTGACGTTTGCGAGCGATAAAACGGAAAACGTTCATCCTTCAGAAGTAACTGGTTTTGTGGTGTCCGTACCTTTTGACATATTATTTGCTTGTTTGTTTTTACCGTGTTTTTGGGTTCCTCTGGCATTATGTTTATTTAAGAAACCGATTGCAAATACTTTGAATTGGTGTCGTAATTTCCGTATTCCTAGCATGGTGTTAATCTGTCTCATGTCTTATCGTTTAGTATTGATATCGAGTTTTTTCCTTTCGGCATTTATAAGTTCTTTATCGGTTTGGTGATTTGATGAATTGTAAAGCTGAACTGTGAAGTATTTCCCAGCAGGACATTCTACCCGTTACATTATACTGACAATAGCAAACCAGTCGTCCCGCACGGATAGAGGAATCAAGAGCGAGGTAAGGTTGGGGCCGGTACCATTTTCACTACTTCTTTACTGTGTATGTGTAAATTTGATCAACAGGAATATCACCATAACTCTATTAACCATTAACTCTATGAAAAGACATGCAGATAATTAGGGACTTCAATCGACATGACCCTTAGTGATCCAATATCGGTGGTTTTTCTCCGGGTACTCCGGCTTTCCTCCACCTCCAAAACCTGGCACCTTCTTAAATGACCCTGGCTGTTAATAGGACGCTAAACAAAAACAAACAAACAAAAATCCAACGGTAGCTCTCTCTAAATGAGTAGCGTTCTGGGCCCACCGATGTCTTGTTTGCCCCCGTGAGCTGCAGTTATTTCACAGGCTCTTTTTGTGAACTGAATTGATCAGATTATATGACCCTCCTAATTGATATACGGTCACTCTATTCATCCAGCGCCATTGTCAACTGTTTGACGTTGATTGGAGTGTTCGGCCTACTTCTTATCCTGTCCAACTCGTCCCATAAATGATCTATTGGGAAGAGGCTAGATCATCCTGGAATTTGACTTGGATAAAATACGAAGATGGATGAAATTTGTATACTAGAGCGGTTACTTATCTCTCCATTACACAATCAATACATTCTATACCATCTTTTTTTTTATTTCATATGCTGGGAAATTTCTAATTGTGTCTACTCAACAATTTTTGAAAGAGTTATTGCCCTTTGTATGTATTTGCACTTTACTTTGTAAGCTATAGTGACATTTTTTTATTGCAGCAGTTTAAGTCTAAGCTCATTTGCAGCGTCCCTGAATAATGGGACTACTTTTCTATCCCTGGCCATATCGAGGATATCCCCTTCCTTGAAGCATGCATCACTTTTGACCTTTAGTTGAGCGTTCATAACAATAGACATGTCGATCCATGACCCCATTTATTTTACACCGTAGTCTCTATATAGTTTGGCCTCATATGATCCTTGCTAAATCACCCACTGACTGAATTAGATGTGTCAACGCTGACAATTTTAGCTGCGGAACTCATATTTGACAATTCAAGTGATTACCCGTCAAATCAAAAAGTAAGTAAATTGATGGCTGCTATGGGTCCGTGTTGCCGCTTAAAAAAGACAATGGCACAACTGACGGACGCTGTTCTTTATTTTGATATGATCGCGTGCAAGACATATGTGTACTACATATATATAGTATTTTGTTTAACGTCCTAAGCCACGGTCATTTAAGGACGCGTCAGGTTATGGAGTGGAGGAAAGCCGGGCTACGTTCAGTATCATGCAACTGTCCCACGTGGGTTTCGAACTCGCGACCCAGAGGTGGAGGGCTAGTAATAAAATGTCGGGTCACCTTAACAACTCGGCAACCGTGACCCCACAAAGAATGAAATTGTTCACGGTGTTTATAAAACTACAGTATATAGTTGGTGTATATTATTAAGACGAAGATACATGTATCATAAATCATATTTCCTCAATCTATAAGACAAGAACGACTTAATTTGTTCTGGAAACACCTTAATCAGACATTCGAAGGTCTTTTTGGTCCAAACACAGAAATCTTTTAACAAATTATTAACAATGAAGAACAGCTTTATGGCATACTTAGACGATCGTAATGTATGAACATGTGAAGTTGAACATTGACAGTAACACACTTTAAAGGTCAAAATTAAGGGTCAGTTTACGAAATGGCTATCACGGAGAAAATACAAATTTTCACACAAATTTTGAAATATAGGAATCAAAAATAGGAGGCTAAGGGGAGATATGATCAAAATATATAAATTAACACACGGATGATATGATCAAGTTATCACAGAGGGATATTTACCAGAAATTACCAACAAAAGAACAAAAAGGCATATATATGATATAAACAAAAATGAGAAGCAAAGTGAAACCCGAGGAAATATTCGTTTAGCGAGCGGATCTCTTCCCAATGCCGTGGTAACCGCAACAACTGTCAAAACATTTGAATTCCGATTAGATACACACTGGGAACAACCCGAATGCTATTCATTTCAACCCCGTAATAGCTGATAATAAATTTATCCATATTCGAGACGTCAGCATGTGAACAGAAGTAACTCTGGTAGATAAGAATAGGCGACTGGTGCAGACGGTACAGATATACGTATTTATGTGAAATCATTGAAATCTGCTGATGATTCTATCCTGACCTGTTTGTTAAATGTGTCAATTTCAAAACGAGTTTTTCCTACCGAGTAGGAAAAAAGTCAAGGTCATCCTTATTTTTAAAGCGGGTGACACTGTCGAGATGATGCTGTTCTTTTGCATTAACTTAAGATTTGATCATGTTGTATCACATCTTCCGTGAAAGTTCTCTTTTTCTTACCTAAAAAAATAAATAAATGAAAAGAAAAAAATAATAATAATAAATAAAAAAATAAATAAAAAAAAATCACAATACAATTTGTATTTATAAGTTATGGTAGTGTAATGTCTGATGTTCATCCTATCGATATTGGGGCACGACAAGGGTCTAATTTTGGACCTCTGCTGTTCATGTAAATGACTACCAAAAACATACTGGTATCGTAATGTATGCAGCCCCGCAAAGTTTAAGGAACAACAGGGCTTTAAGCGAAACTCATGATGGACGACTTAGAATGTACAATTCAGTGAACGAAAGAAATCAACTTCGTCTGAATGTGACCTTAAACAAATGCATGTTGGTAGAATCGACTCAAGTTATTTAATTGTGAATGTCGTGAGTTGAATTAACTTTTTTATCGATGTACATCGTACGAAACGCCTTGCTGTTTTTGTGGACCTTTGTCTGTCCCGAAAAGACCACATTGAGTACACACCTAAGGAAGCATTTTAAGCTGGATATGCTTTTTATATAGCACAAATACATATATATTTTTTATCATATCTGTATATATTGATCCAGGGCCATGTGTAACCTTGGATAAATAAAGATAAATATTATCATTTCTACTTCAACAGATATGACCATATTAGCCTTCTCATCTCGCACACTGTGTGAGTAGCAGCATTCCTGGCGTGCATGCAGGTTTAGGAGACAGATATCTTTATCTATCATTTATCAAAGCCATGTTGGAAGTGTCACTTTACAGGATTTATTAAAAAAATATAAATAAAATTTCATATTTTTATTTCACTACTGAAGTGTTTATAAGGTGAATTAACTATTAAATTTAAATGCATATCATCTTACCGATAGTTGAACTTATTTTTAAAATGCATATAAACACGCATAACGCATTCATTTATCTTGTGCGTTGTTGTTCAGCCGACACGTTTTCATTTTTTAATTATTTAATTCCGACAGCTTACTATTCTGTTTATTTTAGGTTCACATATTTATAAAGGGAGAGCAAAAAGTTTACTCGCGTTCAAGGACAAACATGATGCTGTATGGTAGCTATGTTATCGGCGGAACCGTTTAACGACGTCTAAGACGGGACATTAAAGCTACATCTTTATATCTTTGCTTTCTTATCGATAGTATCATAAATTCAGCAAGAACATAATTCTACCACCTTCAGAATTTTACTACCACCGATGGATTGAGCTGAGGTCATATGATTTGCATGTCTGTGTGATGTTTATTATTATCTTACTACACGTAGGTTTAAAGTTATAAAACGATGGTGTCGGACTAAAATTGATTTTTAAGATGCAGTTATGATGATTACCGACATACGTGATGAATCTATGTAACGCGGTATTATCACCATGATCTGACATTAAACTCATTGCTGAGTCTCGAAAACATATATCAATTAGTGTCATATTATGACGTCAACAGATGGAGTTACTTCCCTTTGTATTACTCCGTAAGTATAGCGATAAGCTTGGTAGCCGATGGGGACCGATAATGTATTTAGTATTGTTAATGTTCCATCAGCCCCATATCATTGCTTACTTTGCATTGAACTAACAAACAATGGTTTTAGTGCTGTTATAGTCGATATGACAGCAATATGCATGATAGGCAAATACTATGGAGACCCTAAATTAAGGTTCCCATGGCATTTGCCCACCGTTCATCTTGCTGCCATATCGACTGTGACAACATTAAAACCACTGTTCAATACTTATATTTACGTTGCCTGACCATTTTCGTCCGTCAATTTTGAAAACTGAATCAACACAAATTACTGCCTTTTTAATGTCACATGACTAAAATTTCAATTAACTGAACCAATAGTGTGTTAAAGGACATGATGACCAACCCTTTCCGTTTTTTCAACGTTTAATTTCGTATAGTTTTATCAGATATAGAATAGTGTTTGTGTAAATCTTCATCAAATGAGACCTCGTTGTGGCGGCCATATTGTTTGTTTACATAAACAGCTACAGCTGTCCCTATCCCTACTCCCACTGGGTATATGCACTGGGTGTTATAGGTGTATGACTGCAACCGCCCCATAGCATTCTGTCAAAGGGTAAAAGCGGGACAAATGTAAATATAGGACTATATGTTTGCAACTTCTTAACTGTTCCCACGGCCTTTCAGCAGCCATACAATAATGTATTGTTTTCGTTTACGTTCTGGCACATCTCATTGTGACAAGGAATACTTTGCAGAGTCGGTTTTGTATTGTCCTATCAACATATATGGTTATTTATGAACGAATGAACTACACCACACTTTTGCAATAACCCTATCGAGCTTTATGAAGCTTTACAGCAAACACCATTTCTAAATCTTCAAAATTAAGTGGTAAATGGTCATATGACACCTGCAGAATCGGATATTCTTCTCCATGTAATCGTCAAGCGTGACATGACAACTATCCAAAGACGGGAGATGCAAGAAAAAAGGGTGGCAAAAAAGAACCACACACCACCAGTCATTTCAAGTCAGACGTCTGTGAAACAAATACAAACCAGGGAAGATAACTCTGACACATCATCGTTAAGCATCAGTTGTCCTGCCATGAGCCCTATACGAGGTAACGCTTCACTGCATCATCTGAACCTCAATGCCTCCGCTGACTACTACGACATGGACACATTCATTACAGACGGAGACCCCGACCAAACTGTTATTGGAGGCATCCCACAGTCATAACTGCTTAGAAACTCCAACCCAAAGTTGTCAATCGATAACGACCAATAGGATACCAGTTTTGACCAAAATGACAGCAATTTACAGAAGAACCTCCTCGTATTTTATTCAAATGTCGATACTCTGACCACCGTAAAGAAAGAAGAATTAAAAGAATTGATGCAGGAAAAGACACCTGATATACTAATTTTAACTGAAATACACCAGAAATATAGGACTCTCCCGTTAACAGTGCCTTCTACGACATGGTGGGATACAGGACCTTCCTAGGAAAGGATAAGGGGCGAGGCGTTGCTATTTACATTTCGGAAAACTTGGACATAACCATTGACGAAATTCAACTCAAATCATCCTTTGAAGAATACATCGTTTATAACTTAATAACAGCGAGTCATGTCTTGGTAGCGGGAGATTTCAACTTCCCCGAAATAAATTGGTCAAATTGGACAACAACCACATCAGAGACACACATATCAACTAGATTTTTGGAATGTATCAGGGATACCTTCCTGTATCAACACGTACTACAACCTACGAGATATAGACAAAATAAACAACCGTCTTTACTAGATCTCATTTTTTACAAACGAGGAAGGAATGGTCGAAGATATCAATTACCTACCAGGAATTGGGAAGAGCGACCACATTGTAATTAGTTTTAACTTTATCATTGCACGTCAAATACCAACAACACATTGTGAAAAAAGAAACTACTTTAAGGGGCAATACGACTCTTTACGTGAAGAATTAGACAAAATAAACTGGCCTATAATATTTGAAGACAAGTCACCGGATCAGTCTTGGAATGTCTTTCTTGAAACCATTACAATACTAAGAGAAGACAAAATACCCGTGAAGAAGACATCTCCGAACAAATCCAGATGGAAGTCTCATTTAAATACAGGGGCCCAAAAATCCATTCGATTAAAAAAAAACAAAAATGGAAAAAATATCTTCACTGAAAGACGGATGAGAATTTCAATTCCTATAAACTAGCTAGGAACGTCGCAACCAACAAGATCCGGAATTCTCACTATCAGCACGAAAAAAACATTAGCAGAAAACATCAATAACAAGCTATTCTGGAAGTACGTAAAAGAAAAAACTCGAACAGGTATGTCTGTAACCAACGTGGAAAAAACTGACGGTACTATCACCAATTCCCACCAAGAACCTGCTGAAGAACTAAACAACTATTTCGGCACTGTATTTAACAAACCAGATGACGATGATTCACCGTACTTCCCAGTGAGACCACACCAAACTGCACTATCCAATATTGACATCGACAAAGAAAAAATTAAAAAGGCCGTAAAAAAACTGAATCCAAACAAATCACCAGGGCCTGACATCTTTCATCCTAAGTTGCTATTAGAAACCACTAGCCAAATATTAGAACCATTGGAATACATATTCAAAAAATCTATGGAAGAAGGAGTGATCCCTGACAGCTGGCGAATAGCAAACGTAACACCAATCTTCAAAAATGGTAACCATCATAAAGTAGAAAACTACCGACCTATTAACCTAACATCTATCCCAGGCAAACTACTTCAAAGAATTGTACGGGATGAAATAGTAAAACATATGGACAGTAACAACTTGTTCACAGATCACTAACACGGTTTCAGAACTGGCAAATCATGTACTACAAACCTACTTGAGGTACTGGAACACTGGGCTGATGCAGTGGATAAAGGAGAAAATGTCGATACTATATATCTGGATTTCAGCAAAGCATTCGACAAAGTCCCACACAAACGTCTGCTGAAAAAACTACAAGGCTACGGGATCACTGGGAATGTACTAATGTGGCTACAGGAATTCCTCACAGGACTAAAACAACGTGTAATCATTCAAGGGGAAATGTCCAGTCTGGTAGATGTAACTAGTGGTGTGCCCCAAGGTAGTGTACTGGGCCATGTTCTGTTTTTAATATGCATTAATGACCTCCCAGATGTAGTCCATCATAGTGTTATGAAACTTTTTGCTGACGACTCCAAGCTATTTAGAAACAACAAAAATGCAACAGCATCACCAGAACTCCAATCAGACATTAAAAACATAGTACAATGGACCATAGACTAGAAAATGTCCTTAAATACAAAAAAAAAAAATGTAAGCACCTAAACATTGGACACCAAGCCCAAAACCCCACATACCACTTTCCTCCTAGCAATCAATCCTAGCAAATTGAGAAAGTAGCAAAAGAAAAAGACCTAGGGGTGACCTTTGACAATCAATTGAAATTTAGTCAACACATTAGCCAAACAGTCAGTAAATCAAACAGTATTCTGGGTCTAATCTTTAGAACTTTTCTGTACATGAACACAACCATGTTTCTATCGCTATATAAAAGCCTGATTCGACCAAATTTAGAATATGCAACACAAGTCTGGTCACCATCACTAAGGAAAGACCAAATAGCCATTGAAAATGTCCAACGACGAGCCACAAAAAGAGTACACTCCATAAAAGATCTGACATATCACCAAAGACTAAAAAAACTTGGGCTACCAACACTAGAATACAGACGTAAACGCAATGATGTCATTGAAGTTTACAAAATACTAAACAATATAGACATATTGGATAAAAACATGCTCTTCACGATGGCACAAACTAATACCAGAGGACATTCCAAAAAACTATATAAAAAACAGAGCAGAACAACAGTCACACAGGGAATTTTTAGTCGACGAGTGGTGGATTCGTGGAATTTACTCCCCAGTACAGTAGTAGAAGCCCCCACTCTAAATGTTTTTAAAAATCGTCTAAATTGACATTGGGACAAAGTACCTTTTAAGTTTTACCCAAGTTTTTATGATGCGCAACCGGATAACAGTGAGTTATTCCTACAAGATGCGTCAGAATTAGCTGATATCAGCTAACCAGCGACGTCGAAGAAGAGGTATCAGGTATGTATCATCAGCTCAGAAGCCACCGAGGAGACAAAAAAAAAGAAAAAAAAAAAGGAAAACAAGCAATCAAAAAACAAACAAACAAACAAAAGCTGCCCTCCTACCCCAACACATACACCCGCAGTACAAACTGTTCCCAATAGCACGACGTCCGTTATAGATGTTAGCTGACAAACATGTTTTTGTTTTATATGCGGGTTATGAAGGCTATGAGAATGTTATATTACATTCCTGGTGGGATATGAAGCGTGCGATGTTGTCTGATGGCTCCGTTGTCATAACCTTGGTGTTTATTTAAAGTATTTTCAGACCGAGACATTGCCTGGATGTAGATTTACTTGACGTTTGCGAGCGATAAAACGGAAAACGTTCATCCTTCAGAAGTAACTGGTTTTGTGGTGTCCGTACCTTTTGACATATTATTTGCTTGTTTGTTTTTACCGTGTTTTTGGGTTCCTCTGGCATTATATTTATTTAAGAAACCGATTGCAAATACTTTGAATTGGTGTCGTAATTTCCGTATTCCTAGCATGGTGTTAATCTGTCTCATGTCTTATCGTTTAGTATTGATATCGAGTTTTTTCCTTTCGGCATTTATAAGTTCTTTATCGGTTTGGTGATTTGATGAATTGTAAAGCTGAACTGTGAAGTATTTCCCAGCAGGACATTCTACCCGTTACATTATACTGACAATAGCAAACCAGTCGTCCCGCACGGATAGAGGAATCAAGAGCGAGGTAAGGTTGGGGCCGGTACCATTTTCACTACTTCTTTACTGTGTATGTGTAACATTTGATCAACAGGAATATCACCATAACTCTATTAACCATTAACTCTATGAAAAGACATGCAGATAATTAGGGACTTCAATCGACATGACCCTTAGTGATCCAATATCGGTTTCTCTGTCTTTTATTTTGACCATTTATACCCCCCCTCTTTTTTTTCATGGAATGATAGGTCGATCTCTGGTGGATTTAAATACCACGGAACAATTTCCATTGTTCTAAAATATGCGATTGCGTCAAAACATTTTGGCATTTTCCTAAAGGAAAGAAATGCGTATAAAAACGGGATATATTTTGGTTTATTTGTATAGACAAATCTTTAAAACTAGGATTGAATACAAGTGAAACTCGCAGGGTTGGTTTAATTTATCATTGAAAATTTCAATCAGGTTGTCATTTACAATACAGCAGGACGCAATCTAGTGTACATGTAATCATAATTTTATGATTTTACAATCTTAACGGTCCAACAACACAATTAAACGAAAGACACGTAAAGACATAGATATAACAGTAAAACAACATTGTAAAAGCCAACAAAAAGAAATAAGTACGCTTTCATACCACAAGGCACAGGATAGACTGCTATTTCTAAGATAGTTGAGAAATCCGAATATATTCTATTGATTAAGACAGGGTTTTTTTTATATCATTCCAAAACCACATCCTGTTGATTGGCGGTCAAATAACCTACACAATTTTTTTCGGCAGTAAATCGCTGATGACAAGACATGCATTGATTTCTTTCAGTACACTTTCTCGGTGGAAAGAACCAATGAAAAGCCAAGATCACTTGCCCCACCCACGCTGTGACCACATAAGGCGGAGCGAGCTGAGCGGGGAAGTTGGCAGGTCGATTGAAACATCACTGTAAACGGTATAGAGGTGATGTAAATACATATCATGGTTCCATAACGAAATCTTTTCGAATTTTGCGATTGCAATATTCGTTTTTAATGTCTTTGTTGTTAACGGTAAAATAAAATAGTAGAAGTTAAGGATTTCAGTAAATCTAACCTGTATGGTACTAATTGCGACAAATACAATCACGAACTATGTGCAGAACAGGAATCCTATTTCTTTTGCACTTGATTGAAATATTACACTTAATTTTCTAATGTTTCCTCGTACACTTAACTGATAGGAGTATTTTGATATGAAGAGAGAAAAAAGGATGCAAATCAAGTATGTATACTTAAATCTGTATATCATTAAAGGTACAAAGCGTTGCTTTTCTACCAATTCAGTCCGGCCTTTTAGATGAGGAAATCCCATGAATGCATTGGACTAGACTGGCCCCCTGTCTCTAGAATATTAAAATTATAAATAAAATTGAGCTTTATGATTTTGATCCCTAGGATATGTCTGATTCTAAGTTTCAAACTAGGGGCAGATAATCTGGTATTAGAATTTAGCTTGGCAATTCTTAAAAAAAAAAAACCTTAGGGTCTGCTGGCCAGTCTAGCATTGGACAACCGAATCAAAATTCAGCAAATCCCGTGAAACGAGTTGCCCACATAGCACACCCTTATTTTGTGAAACACTGCATTTCTTCCAGATTGATATACTAACAATGTGAAAGTGTTTTGAAGTGCATTTCTGATTACAATAATTTGCACGTGCCTGTAAACAATTCCATGCCTATTGATTAACTACCAACACATAACACATATACTCCGAATTTCCTATATAAACACGGCGTGTATATTAATATCCACCAACCATATTTAACCAGAACACTTAGACGCCTACAGAGAGGGAACAAAACGGTTAACGCTGACACAGTTTCAAACCCCACATGGTGTTTCACACATCAATTACTGAAATTGACCTCACTTGGTCATTTGATCTAAAGGAGGGCCAGTTCGTAGTCTTGTGACCTTAAGTAACGCCAGTTTGTTTATCTATGAGAATGCACCATTTGGTCAGCAATGCTAACATTCTGTCTAATTAAGGAAAAAAGGAAGGTAAATTAATATCTAAAATATGTTAAGAGCAACACGGAGTCATGATGGACACAAGCGCAAATGATACACAACATATTGTTCAGAGAGATAGCCACCTGATACCACGCCTCCGCCTTAAAGGGACTCTAGCTGATCATGGGATAATAATATAAAAATCGATAAGGACGAATTTACATGGATGACGGATGCAGTATCTGCGATGGTGGCGTTTTGATTTTGACCCCGAGTTGATTGTCCGTATGCGACGGAGACTTAAAATCATGTAATAATCAACTAGTGTATTTATTTCCACAATAACTGTAAATTATTCTAAGCGAATTCCCCCCCCCCCCCCCCAAAAAAAGAAACAACAAAAAAAAAACAAAAAAACAAAACAAAACAAAACAACTACAAAATAAAATGTCCTTGTTTGATTATGATAAATAAGTTTCAGTTAAATAATTAATTATATTGAATAATTTTGGAGCTGTGGAGCGGAAAATGCTTAAAATGATGGATGTACGTAAACATGAAGGAGACCATCTTTATATTCCCAACTAATGTGTTTGTTGTTAAAACGTGGAAGACATCAAAATTAAAAAGGCAATTGTTATCGTAAAAACAAACCTGCCCGGTGAATGTCTGGAGGTAATTTACTGATATATTTATACACTGTGGCATAATAACTTACCATTAAAGTATAAAACGGCTGATTTATTTCGATAGTAAGGTTCCAGGTTTGCAAAAGGGAAAATGGTGCACAACTGCACGCAACCTGTATGCGCAATAGTTTGACACACTTTCTGGATCTTTTTTTTTTTATAATGTAAAAGATATATTTTTAACGTCCTTTAAACAGATACAGTCATTAAGGGACGGTTTCCACCGTGTGCCAGATGCATTGGTGTGGTGAGTCCGTGTGAGTGTTTTGTGGTTTGTTCGTGTCTGGTCTCTTTGTGATAGCGTGAAACTGATGCCGACTTTATAGTGCTGTCACACTGGAGTATACTATCGAATATATTTCTTTTACAAACAGTATTTATTACTGCTTATTGTCAGACGAAGATTTTGATTGAAAAAATAATGCTATAATAAAATTACAAAAAAAATCTTCTTTTCTCTTGGTAATTCAAAGCTATTCCGATATTTTCAGTATCCGTTACCTAAACTATTGCAGCAACTGCCTAAATCCATTCGGACACGCAATTCTAATATAACAGCACATATGCTCACGTTTTTCAGATATTATTGATAATAAGTTTAACTTTTATTAATCTACTGGGAAAGTCTCCTTCTATCTTCCGTTCATATACTGTACCTATATTGGACAACAAAGTGTGATTTATCGATTGCTTTCGGCAATTAAAATGATGTATGCTTTATTTATTACCTAGACAGTTTGAAGGACAGATTACCCCTAGTCACGAAAACAGCCAGAAGTCTGATGGTGTTCTACTGAATTTAATCCATCAACATTGTGTTGCCGTCAGTCTGTCTTCGCCACCCCACTGGTCTATATAAGATTAGCAAATACAAATTGAAGTTCAACTTAAAAGGAATTGAAATCTTAGTCATTGTGTCCTACTGCCGCCCTTTGTCAATATACTTCAGTGATTCAGTTTGGTTAAGTATTGTCTAACATCAAACAGTTATAGTAATTTCAGGTTTATAAAAATAGCAAGTTGAGTGATATTTAACAAGCCTGTAAATCAGTGCTCTGGTGCAATGCAACATACGTAATTTGATCAATTGTTAGTATGTATCATGACTAACCAATGGGTTTTGCTGTTGACATTCAATTTGTAAAGCTGCCTGTTAATTTCGGCAAGGCATGCGTAAAATACAAGTTTCAGGAAAACACTGTAAACTAATGTGCATCACGTATATTGCACAAAATAACCATGCTCTTAGGACAAGAAGTGTGTATAGCAGCTTTTATTTGACCGGATTTAACTTTATGAAAGAACATACATAGATTCTCTTTTGGCCTTGAAATGCAAATGGCGGCTGTGGATGATATTACAAATATGGCATACTAACAATTGGACAAGTACTGCATGCTAACAATTGGTCAAGTACTGCATACTAGCAATTGGTCAAGTACTGCATACTAACAATTGGTCAAGTTCAGCATTCTACGCAATTGGTCAAGTACTGCATGCTAACAATTGGTCAAATACTGCATACTAATAATTGGTCAAGTACTGCATACTAGCAATTGGTCAAGTACTGCATGCTAACAATTGGTCAAGTACTGCATACTAATAATTGGTCAAGTACTACATACTAACAATTGGTCAACTTACTTCTCTTGAATAGCACCAGAACAGAGATCTATAGGCATTGAACCTTAAGGGCGGCTTCCCCTGTATGGAAGATGCATACACGTGGTGATTGTGAGTGAACGTGTTCTAGGAGGCTGCGGTGTGTTCTCCCGGACATGTCGCGGACCTTGTACTATCTCTATGAAACATACAGCCAGCAGTACACACCACTCAGTCACATTACACGAGCAACAGACGAACCAGTCGTCCAAATTACAAAAAGTTCTGAGCACTAAGCAACTACCATTTTATGGACTCAGGTATAGCCAGGGAACTAAACCCAAAGCCTTCCTCTCAAGGGAGAACGTTAAATAAACTAAAGACCAAAAGTGAGACAGTATCAAGGAAGACAGACATCAGGAAGAAGAAAATTGTTTTGCACTGCAGGTCGGCCGTAAGTGTTGAATCACCATTGCGTGATTAGTAAGGAACGACTAAATCTTGGATATTATTTTGTCTCTTCTGTTAGCTGATATCGGTTCCGTGCTATCACAAAGACATATCAAAACAGACTTGCACAAAAGTGCAGACTTGCACAAAAGTGCAGCTATCTCACAGTGGATGCTTTCTTTAAATTACTACAGCTGCTGAAAGGTCGTTCAATGATATAAAAATATATCAAAATGCTGTGGTTTATTTGTAATTGTCGATTTTTGATAGCGCAGAAGTGTTGTCGACTTTAAAGTGGTACACAGTATACCTCATTAACGCATGCTGCCGTAGAATCCCAGCAGGACACTCCACCCGGTCATATTAATCATGTTAGCCCATTGTCAGTTTAATGGAACCAGACGGAAGTGCAATAGCACTATAATTATATATCTTTTTTATTTCTAGATAAGATTTTAGTGAATCTGCACTACAGTTTGGAATTTCCTGAATTATTTGTGACATCGATTTCACTTTCGTTTTTGATAGACTATTCATAACACATTTCCCCTTGCGTAGGTCACTTCTGTGTTTCTATTGTTGTCATTTACATAGTGTAATTTCATTACACTTATATCATTGTTAACTAATGGCTGATACATTGATTAATCAACATAGTTGGAGGTAGGAATGAGTAGCCCGGTGGTCACGTATTCGACTTTCCCAACCATTTAGGTCTTTTCTCCAGATATCTCCAGATTTCTTCCCGTCAGATCCGCACTATCATAGGTCTGATATAAGGTCAGAGATGGCATGTCATATGGATTTTACCATGTTTGATTCTATTTATCGTATACTTCGACACTGAATGTTTTAATCAAAATTTCAATAAAACAACAACAAATACATTTTTTTTAAAACTTTTTCATTTAATATGTATAACAATTAAATTAACCTCAGCAAATGGAAATTTATTCATTTTTTTTTAAAATTTGTTTCTTTGTTGAACAGAAAAACATGATAATATTAAAACATTTGTCATTGGAAAGATATTAACTATTCTCATGCACATAAGTTTCAATATAACTCCATGCTATCCATGGTGTCCGCTATCGATTTAATTTGGGAGGATGAGGTATATTAATGTTTCCTTGCAATTCCAGTACTTTTCGATGACCTTCGACCAAATTCCAGTGGAAGCAAATGTCCAGCCCTTTCATCAGTTGAGTGAACCATGCGAGTAGTGGTTTTCTTCACGAGGCCAGTATCAACAATAATGAAGCTTATAATGTTGTGTTATATATTAGCAAAACACAAAATACTGTAGACAATGTTTAGATACTTTAGACACACTGGATATGTTTTAGTTGGGCACAGACATTTGAAACACTGCACTTGAATAAAGATCAATTGTCTGAATCATTCAAACTCCTTTTAATTGAGAGGAAAAATATTTGGAAAAACAGAAAGAAATGGATCTACTCTTGTGATGTTTAGGTATGGTACACTGTTGTACTGTGTAAGGATTTGAAGGGTATGGCACCTGGATTTAGCATTGATTTGCGTGGCTGTCATCAAGGAAACATATGACATTTACCCTTCCGGTATACATAATCTTAATCTTCGTGTATGTTTTTGAGGATCCCCATGTAAATCTATTTCATCTTCGTTTGATCGATTTTGAGGAAAAATTCCGATTTGGATTGTACGACGGTATCAACTTCTCTTTTTTTAACCAATTGTACGTGATCGAGTCCAGCAAAATCTACATTTTTCAAGTCAGATTGATGGATGGTAGAAAATCATATAATCACCGTAACTAGCCAAGAAAGTTAAAACTATAAAACTGCAGTCACACGATAGGTTAATTTGTTCAACTATAAGATAAGTGCATTATTTCTATAGCAATCAGCTTACTCCAAGTACATGTACATTTGTTTGAACGCATCACAGATACAACTTATGTAGTCATCAAATGATGGCTATTTATAAACGTCTCCAAGGAACCTTTTAACTTCTGACACGGGCACTTTAGTTTACCGGCGTAACATCCGTACTGCATGTTAGCTGGAGGCATTTTGGCAGGAAATCAAAAATCATTTTTGACATTTTCTTCTCCATATATGAAATCTAATTTAAGGTTGTATATTCGAAGAAAGAGCTCTATGTAGTTTTATAGGCTAGATACGAACTTAACCAGAAAAGAAACAAAATGGAAAATTGTTTGGTTTAACATTATTACAGTTGAAGACTTGGAACCAAGCAGTACACCAATAGAATAAAACGAACAAATCTAGTCAATGTTTTGGATTGCAGTAATATTCGACAGAAATAAAACCATCATAAATATGTTTTCAATTTTTTGAATCTAAAAGATCCAATATCCGTTGATAACCATGCTTTCCCCTAGAGTTTTGTTCTCTAGAACATATTCAATAAGTGGTGTAAAAAATTTAAAACTAAACTCCAATTCTAGGAAATTACTTGTCATACGCTATAACTGTTTTGATATGACATCAGTATCGCTTAAAGCTATGCTACACAACAACATGGCAAGGGATGTGAAATCTCATTTCAATATCTGATACTACAAATGGCGGGTTTTAAATCTAATGATAATCAAACGAAAGAAACAATATTTATATGCATGTTTCGTAATCATACCTTAGAACTAAAATCAACTTCAGGCTACAATGGGACCGATACGATATAATGGATACCATATCAAGCCGATCAAGTTAAACTTTTTTCCCCGAAAAATTGTAAACTACCCTTCCAATATCACGGTAGGTAACTCCAGCAATTTATGACCAAACTGGTTTTGTTTCGTATTGTTTAACGTCCTATCAGCAGCTAAGGTCATTTAAGGACAGCCCCCACTATGTGCGAGATGCATGCGGGTGTATTTTGTGAGGCTGTGGTATATTTGTGTTTGAATCATTGTAATACCCGTAGTGCTACGAAGATACCCATCCGGTAACATTATACTGACAACGGGCAAACCAGTCGTCCCACTCCCAAACTGCTGAGCGCTAAGCAGGAGTAGCAACCCAAGTCGTCCTCACAGGGTCGAACGCTCAACTAAAGTCCAAAATGAGGCATTGTCAAGTGAGTCATTAGGAAGAAGAAAGTTGTTAAGAAAGAAGAGAAAAGGTAAGATCCAAAATAGTGTTGCATCTCACGATCATGCAATGGGGACGGGATTTTGGGAGGTTCAAATTTTGTGCGACAAGTAGAAGCATAAAAGACTATAATTTTACGACATCTGTCAAAATTGGATACAGGATACAAAGACCGTCTTCACTTTGTGAAGATACCAGAACGAAATCGGGCTAGTCGCCGTTATTTTTCAGTTCGGTCACCTAGAATGCATGCATCACAGCTAATACGTGTTGAATCCCATGTGATTTCTTTTCTCGACAAACATATTACAAAGAAACCAAACCGGTACGGATATTCTTTGATTTTTACAATATTATGTCATATTTGATTACAGACCAGCAATTCCATACAACCCCTTAACTCAAGGGACGTGTGTATTGATAAGGGCAAGCTCGACCAAAATGACGGAGGTTATTTTATGGAAGAAAGAGTGCATAACTTTTGACCAGAATCCAATCCTTTGCAATCGGAACATATGTATAGAATATGGGCATGACTGACTTTTCAGCCCACATCATCAAAATGTAAACTTTATTTATCTTATAACAATTGTGAAACAAGTTATATCGACTTGTATTAATCACGCTTGTTGGCCCGGATAGAAGCGCTCGAGGGGTCTTACTGTGGGAGGAAACCGGAGTACCCGGCGAAAACCCACGTGGTCGGACAGGTGACCCCGCACCGTTTTACGTCCGATCGGGGAATCGAACCCCGGCCGTCTAGGTGAAAGGCAAGTGTTTTGCTATTGCATTGTTATCGCCTTTTCTGGAAAAGATTTGGATCAATCATTGTCATATATTATATGTAGGTTTCCCCTGGTCCCTAAATAGGCCTGTAAAACTTTTGAAACTGACACAACTCCATATGTCCGACGGGATTCCATTTGTATTTGTTGAAGTTTGTTATCCCTATTTCAAAGAGAGATTTTTATCTTAATATTTTGAGGAATGCAAGTAGTCAGGAGTTAGTCTTCAATCTATTAGAAACAATTTGATATGTTGCTTATAAAGCCTACCTAGCTTCAAAGAAATCGGCTGAAAACTAGATCTCCGGACAAGATTCAAATACTACAAATAAAACAAACGGTAATACAGTTTGCATCAGTAAAATGACAGTGCCGTTCAGGGAAACACAACCATTTATCTTGATTATAAAGTGTAAAAGGTTTCAAAGAAATGTGTGGGAAAATGGAGATCTATTGAAAAAAATTCAGACGCTAAATCAAACAAAAGATAATAACGTTCGCAAAAATAGTCGAATCATAATCACTTCAGGGAAAGATACTTTTTGTTTTAAATATTTAAGAGGGATTTTGCTTTGAAAAATCAGTCGCATTTTTTTGTGCACTCCGAGCCAAGAGGTTATGACTATCAGCCAAACAAAACTAGCCGACGTCTATAGTGATCTCGACTCTTTACAATTCTTACAATTTATACAATACACAACATGTTTCGTGCCCATTGCTTACTTTCATTACTATTTCTTTTCGTACTCGCCTACATGCTCCTACCTTCAAACATGCATGTATACATACGTACATACAAACGTACAGAAATGTTCATTCAATCGGTTCAGCCGCAATTATATAGTTATTTGAAATTGTTTTAGCAGATATCATTTCGCACAGAAACCAAGAATACGACTCATCCACTAAGCCCTTGCAGGAGCGGTGAAAGAATCTATCGTCTATATCTCACAGCATGCCGTAAGCGACGACTAATTGTGAGGCCCACCAGCTCGATGGGAGTGATTTCTCCTTTGTCTTCTATTCAGGGGACATCGAAGGCTCTGAGTGTACGGCCTGCTATATCCCACTACATGCTGATCGATGAAGGTGATTTATTGTAGGCCACTGGAAATCGCAAATTTTCTTCATGTCTTCGTTTTAGGGGACCAACAATAGATTTTCTGCTCTAATCGCAATACTTGGATCTGGAATTTTTCCGTTCTTTCGTTTGCACTCTGTCTTTCTGTCATTGGTTACCTTGTGTCTCCTTGACACTCTCCGTCATATGGCACCGTCTGTTCCGTGGACGTTAGACCCTTAAAAGGAAATAAACAAAACCTCCTAAATAAAGGAACTTACCGAAGATACAATACAATACTTAACAAGTTCACATAGTTGAAAGCGTTATCATGTAGGTTTAATGTTTTGCAAAGTTATGACAACGAATCGCAATGATTGGGAACATGTCTTTGATCGCACTTCATTGGTATTATAACGCCACTATTGCATAGGCTAGAAAAAAGCTCTCTATACACGGAAATGATTTACAACTGCACATGCATAAGTCAGTTTTCTCCTATGGAATGCTGCTATTACGGAAAGATCGGTTTTTTGAGAACGATGCTATTTAATACATGCTTGCTTATCGTAGTGTATGTGACTGCCTTGTTGCCATGACGACACGGAAAAGAACATTCCCGCATTAAACACCAGTAATTGGTTTGGGTGTTGATTTATAGAGTAACAACACCTCTTGCGACAGAAGTCATCGCCAATGTTTCATAGCCTTCCTGATCTAATCACCAGACCTACACACACCTGCTCGCTCCGCTTTTGGTGTGATTGTTTAGGCGAAATGACAAGGGAACACTTCGATGCAATTTTGCTACGGTGTAGCGTACGTATGTAATAAATTCATAATTCACTGGGTCATTTCCCAAGTAGGCATTGACTTCATCTCCATGACGTATGTATATAATTTTGTTCTTTTCATGCGAAAAAAACTAGTCATAAAACAATGAAATCAAATAACTGGAGATTACAAATACTATTGACTAAACCCACAAGTGAATTACACATTTATGTGTGATTTAAATCCAGAAAATTACAATGATTAATAAACCCACGTCCACCTCTGATTTGTTCCCCAAGGACTCATCAGTGATACTGTCAAATATTAAACATATTTTGCGCGTGCAACGCGCCCCCCCCCCCCCCCCCCCCCCATAAAAAAAAAACAAAAACAAAACCAATCAAAACAAAAAGTTAACAATTACAAATATAATTTGATATTGTTTATTTGAAAATAAACGAATTTTCAATCACGAGACTAAACAGACATAGCGTTCATCAAATTGTACGTACAATATCAAGGTTTCTTCTTTGCCGACATTCCAACGATTGTTGATATTCCAACCATTTATCTATTCTTTCCTCCCAAATGTATCTAGGTATCCTGTGACTGCGGACTGTCGGAGTCATAATCGGTTTTGTCTTTACTTGCGGAGGACTCTTGATGTTTTCTTCTATTTGACCTTTTCGTCCGATTATGTTTTGTTTAGATCAGAACATTAGTTTTGTTCACTGCATTATTAAATTCGAGAGCACATACAGTGGAACTTCGTTAACTCGAAGTCGACGGGACCACGAAAAAACTTCGAGTTATCCGAGTGTTCGAATTAAGCGAGTTATCGTTTTTGGTGAAAAGTTTGGTCAATATTTGTCAACATTATATAATCATTATAACTTCGCTCTGTCGCTCATCAGTTTAGCATGAAGACTGGTCAATACATGTAAATATATATGTAATGTTTCGTTATGTCACTTGTAATTTGGTGTAGTTTTGCCGATATACAGTCACGATAAAGTTTCTTTCACTTAGTCACTTCAATAACGATCTGATGTGCAAGTCATGTTTGCAAAAGGTAAACGATAAAACGGAATTCGACAAAATAACAAGTTATTAATGTCAAAACAAATAACCGTTTAAGTTTAACACAGATTGCATACAAAACGTAACAGAACCATAACCTTTTATTGGACATATATAAAATACTGTTTGATCGGCCTACTTACTTTTTATTGATAACCACGCCATTTCCATGTGTATTAGCACCGGAAGTTGGGCTGCGCATGTGCGTATAAAATGTTACTGTAACTGAGCTGGCGTTTTATCCGATTTAATAGACAGCACTGACCGTTACAGTTGTACTCTGAACACCTCGGCAGTAATTACGCTATTGTTTCAGCAGTTTAAAGATTTAATAGGCGCCGTGACTGTGTCATTTCTACACCTGTAAAAACATCAGCCGGGTAGATCTACCGGTGTGTCAGAGATTAGTTCCGCTTGAGCGAACGGGTAGATGAGTTGTTGACTATCGTGTGTACTGATATCGGCGACCGCCTTGGGAAATTACCTGATGTAAGTAAAGCAGTACTTTTTATCACCAAGACTTGTTGTTATAAGATTCAACCGACAATTTCTTTTATGAATTTATGAAACATTTATAATAGCATGTAGGTTAGTAGTGCCGATATGTTCAGTATTACAAACGGAATTTAGCTCTTAAAAAATGTCGGCGTTTGCCACCGATCGACGAAAATTATACTTCGAGTTATTCGAACATTTCAAGTAGGATTTTTATTGTTGGGACCAAATTTTTACTTCGTATTATCCGAGTTTTTCGAGTTATCCGAATTCGAATTATCCGATTTTATTTTACTAAGATAAAGAGAGAATTCGGCCGGGACCGGCGAGGTACTTCGAGTTAAGCGGGGTATTCGAGTTATCCGAGTTCGAGTTAACGAAGTTCCACTGTATATAGACAATCTTTTATTTTCACTTCGTTCTCTTCGCTTCGGGGGTGACAACCTCTAAATGTATTTATCATGGGTACACGTACACGTGTAGGGGAGGGCGGGGTTATGCGTGAGCGACGGGTTGATAATTGTATGCATGGTGTTGCACGTGAGCACATGCTTTTAGTGGCCCTAACAGGTGTTTTCAGGTGCGCGTGGCCGGCTCGCCATTCGAGCCTTGTAGTCACTATAGCAAGCACGCATACATAATATGTCCGAGAAATCTTTAGAGGATCGTCCTAATACTGTATCGCAAGATGGACAGGGAGATGTTACTCCTGACGGACCTCAGGTAGCCGGTGGTCAAGACGTTTCTAATTCTGATTCCTTGTATTTAATGAGGACTTATTTCGATAAGCAGTTTAGAACGCTTAAGAGAGAAATTTCTGAAGAGTACGAAACCAAAGCCGAAAATGTCGCTAAAAAGATAAAAGACGAAACCGTAAATTTCAAGTTTACCGGCAACAGGAAACAGTTCGAGTTTAACCTGGAATTGGACCTGTCCTTAAAAAGGGCAGAAAGGGCCGTAGGTGGTCGTGAGTTTTCGTCTGTGCTGGACTCTATTAACGCTGCCAGGGATTTGATTAGAAAACGTAACAAACTCATCAGGATTGCCGATAAATCTCCAGGTGGTTGGAGCACAGTTGAGGAGTATCTCTCCGACGACTTAGCATCAGATTCCGAGGATGACAAGAAACTACGTCAAGCGGAGGCCAGAGCGGTCAGGAAATCCAGACCTTACAAGAAAAGGGTGTCCGGTAGGGGCGGCCATTCGGGTGGTGTTGGGCGTGGCCATTATCGCCCTGGTGTCGTCAATGACCAGCCCTTCGGCGCTGTTTCGTCAGGAGGTGGTTCAGGTACTACCGGAGGGGGGCGGCCCTTTCGGAGGGCCTCCCCGTACGACGTATGCTTCAAGTGCGGGGCCATGGGACACTGGGGTAGACAGTGCCCCGCGTGGAACAATGGACAATACGGACAGACGGGATACCCAAGCTACGGAGGGTCGGCGCCCGGTCCTAGATTCGCCGCCGGAGCACAACAGGGAGGATCCGGAGCCAAGTGATCATGACTTTGATGTTAAGTATTTTGATCATTTATTTTTGTGGGCTGATGAGTTTTCTGAACACGCAGAATTTTTTGAAAATGTAACATTTCATAATGACAAATCTGTTAAAGGTCGTTTGAAAGCTCATATTAATTTTTGGGAGCATATAGAAGCTCCGGATTTCATTATCGAGACCCTGCGAAATGGTTATGTTATTCCTTTTGTATCTACCCCTCACAAGGCAGAATTTAGAAATAATAGGTCATCCTTTATTCATTCCGACTTTGTATCTGAAGCAGTAGGCGAATTGGTCAAAAATGGTTGCGCGGTGCAAGTTCCCTTTACTCCACTTGTCGTTAATCCCCTTTCAGTAGCTGTAAATAAGAGTGGTAAGAAGCGTTTGATCCTTGACTTAAGTAATACTAATATGTATGTCTGGAAGCAAAAAATTAAATTCGAAGATTTTAGGGTCGCTCTCGAATTTTTTAAGAAAGACAGTTATCTTTACAAGTTCGACCTTAAATCCGGTTATCATCACATAGATATCTGTAAATCTCACCAAACATTTTTGGGGTTTTCATGGAAAGGAAAGCATTTTTGTTTCACAGTCCTCCCGTTTGGTTTGTCTAGTGCTCCATATATCTTCACCAAGTGCTTAAGACCCCTGGTTAAATATTGGAGAAAAAATTTGATAGAAATAGTAGTGTACCTGGATGACGGGTGGGGGTGCGCAGATTGCGCCTCCCAGGCTCTGACTGACAGGTCCTTTGTGAAGGACAGTCTCATTAGAGCAGGTTTTGTTATCAATATAGAGAAGTCCATTTTTACACCTACTATGTCATTAGAGTGGTTAGGCCTCCTATGGAACTCTAAAGAGTTTTCATTATCGGTCCCAGAACGAAGGATCACCGATTTACTTGGAGTTAGATATTTTGTGGACCTCTTTACCGCGTGTTACAAGTAGAAAGTTAGCTTCGCTCACTGGTAGTATCATCTCTATGTCGCCAGTCATCGGTAATGTTACTAGATTAATGACCAGATTTTTGTACGGGCTGATACAGAGTAGTTCTTCGTGGGATAAGCTGTTTTTGATTGAATCGGATAGTTTAGCTCTACACGAGATTTTGTTCTGGAAAAACAATATTCGTAAGTTAAACTTTAAGAAGTTGTACGAATACAAGCTTCCGGTTTCTATTGTGTATTCGGACGCGAGTAGCATTGCCTGTGGGGCACATATTGTTCAGGCTGGGAATTTCGATTTTCATCAAATGTGGTCTGAAGATGAAGCCGTTAAAAGTTCCACCTGGAGAGAATTGAAGGCTATCAATTTAGCTCTTTTAAGTTACAGTAATTTTTTAAGTAATTCCAGTGTTAAGTGGTATTCAGATAGCCAGAGCACGGTTCAGATCGTGCAAGCCGGTAGTAAGGTGGTTGAACTTCAATTACTTGCGTTAGACATCTTTCAAATCTGCGCAGAAAAACAGATAATTCTTTCTATTGAATGGATCCCTAGGAGCGAAAACACGGTCGCTGACTTTATCAGCAAAATCGACGATTCAAATGATTGGGGCGTCTCCCAGGAGTTTTTTTAATTTTTTGAATGAATGGTGGGGTCCATTTTCCGTGGACAGATTTTCTAACGGTAACAACGCCAAGATTCCTAGATTCAATACCAGATTTGTTCATCCCTTAGCGGAGGGTGTCGATGCTTTTTCTCACTCATGGGGCGGAGAAAATAACTGGTTAGTCCCCCCCGTTAATTTGATAAAGCGTGCTATTCTGCATGCTGTGTTCTGTCGTGCCCAGTGTACACTCATAGCCCCTTACTGGCCTTCCTCCCCCTTTTGGTCTTCGTTATTTGATAAGCAAGGTAATTATCATCCTTACGTGAAAGACATTTATGAATTCCACAATACTAAGGACATTCTATTAAGTAATGTGGATAATTGTGTGTTCCACCAGATAACTACAGGGGATCACTTCTAGCTGTGAGGATTGAATCTACCTATTGATTTTGGACATTCGCCTAAGTTTTCGAGACAGTGTATATTAACAAGTCTTTCGCTTATTTGTTTATCTAATTTTCAATTTTTTATTTACGTATAAGCCAGGGTGTTCGGCTCAGTTTTTTAATTAGTAAGCTAGAGAAGTCGGCTCATTAATATTATGCCAGATATTTCAGCCGAGTTATATAATTAAGCCAGAGAGGTTGGCTCATTGATGTAATTAAGCCAGGGAGGTTGGCTCATCGATGTAATTAAGCCAGGGAAGATGGCTCATTGATGTAATTAAGCCAGGGAGGTTGGCTCATCGATGTAATTAAGCCAGGGAGGTTGGCTCATCGATATAATTAAGCCAGGGAGGTTGGCTCATTGATATAATTAAGCCAGACAGATCGACTTGAAGCCAGAGAGGTTGGCTTGAAACTTTATTCATGCATATATATTTACATGGTTTTGTGCATCTATTCGGATTTAAGATAAACGGTTTAATTGGTTCTTTTGTTCTTGTTTACAGATCTTTTCTGTATCGGGCGGTGGAAAGATCGACCTTCTTTAAGTGATCCTAAGTTATCACGCCTAGCTGATGGTTTAGCTTCACATATTCTAAGTTCCAAATCGGTCAATACAGTTAAAAAATATAAGTACGGATTCGAACACTGGAGGAAATGGTGCAATTCCTTTAACGGAATTTCCGTTATGCCTGCTAACGAATTTTACGTTGCCCTTTACCTATTTTCTCTCATTCAATCAGGATGTCATTTTTCAAAAATCGAGGAAGTTATTTTCTCGCTTTCGTGGTGTCATAAAATTGCGGGTTTTCAGGATCCATGTAGTGACTTTTTGGTTCAATCAGTTAGACTTAGCGGGAAAAGAATTCTAAGCTGTCCTGTCAAGAAAAAAGAACCAATTACACCGGAGATATTAAATAAGTTAGTGGATAAATATGGGAACGCCGAAGCTTCTCTAAAAGATCTCCGCCTTATCTCTATGTGTTTAGTAGGTTTTGCCGGTTTTTTACGGTTCTCAGAAATTGTAAATATTAAGTATTCGGACATTAGTTTCGAGGACTCCTTTATGGTGATTTTTATTTCACGTAGTAAGACAGATAAATTTAATGCAGGTAGTAGTGTAGTTATAGCAGCTACCCATAATAAAACGTGTCCTGTCGAAATGCTAAAAAGATATCTTGTTAAAGGTAACTTTTCACACTTCTCAAACGATTTGTACATTTTTTCCCAGGTGTGTTTATGTAAATCGGAGAAACAGTTTAGGTTACGTGCCAAGAACGTTAGACTCTCTTACACAAGGGCTAGGGAGATCTTATTAGAAGCTTTGGAGGCTGTGGGGCTGGACAAAACTCTATTTGGTGTCCATAGTTTAAGGTCAGGCGGAGCCACTGCTGCTGCAGCAGCTGGTGTTAGTGACAGACTGTTTAAGAAGCACGGCCGTTGGAAAAGTGAGAAAGTAAAGGATGGCTATGTGCGTGAAAGAGTTCATGATTTATTATCTGTATCACAACATCTCGGTATTTAAAAACTGATTGTATTTTATTAATTAAAATGTCGACATTATTTTCTTGTTTCCCGTTCTTTATTCATTCGAGGAAGCCTTTGCTCACTACAGAGGCTTCCTCCCATACAAGTGTTTGTGTTGTGATGATAAATTATTTATGTGCGTTTGAGACGGTCGAATTAGCACATAAATGTATTTATCATGGGTACACGTACACGTGTAGGGGAGGGCGGGGTTATGCGTGAGCGACGGGTTGATAATTGTATGCATGGTGTTGCACGTGAGCACGTGCTTTTAGTGGCCCTAACAGGTGTTTTCAGGTGCGCGTGGCCGGCTCGCCATTCGAGCCTTGTAGTCACTATAGCAAGCACGCATACCCCCCCCCCCCCCCCCCCCCCCCGAATAATTTGACGAGACAAATGTTTTTTATTTGGTTTTCTTCTTTTACGCTTTTTACCTTATAGGTAATTTGTCGACAATCGCTGATGACTTAAGACTGGACAGGTGTGAAAAATGTTTTACTTAGAAGGCATTGTGTACACAGGTCGAGGGACTTCGAAGGAGACGGATTAATTCCATGGACCAATTGTTTTGCCTAAATCCCAGAGTTTCGCATCCACATGTCGATTTAATTGTAAAAATCTCCCACAATAAATGGTGCTTTGCTCACTACAGAGGCTTCCTCCCATACAAGTGTTTGTGTTGTGATGATAAATTATTTATGTGCGTTTGAGACGGTCGTATTAGCACATAACAATGATATTGTTTGGTATACTAACGATCTTGGTCTTCCTGATACGAGTAAAACATAATTAACCTGTTGTGCATCGTTTAAATCCGTACCTGAACAATGCATTGAATGTCTCAAAAACCCTATTATGGCTGTTGCGTGAAAAACAGTCTATGTTGAATCTATGTTACAGCAATACAACACAGTTCATATTTGTGTTTTCCGGCTTGTGACAGGGCAAATGTCGACCTTATATATTGCTACTGCACAGAAGTAAACTGCCGAAGACAACCAGCAGTACAGCCTACCCGGCCACATTATGAGTTGCTAGAAGATTGTAAATATATACATGCTTGCATTATGGATATTAAAAAATATAGGCTCATAAAATATTTTTGAAATATTTTGCTATGTATGCATAAAACAATGGCGCACTGTCAACACATTCATTGTTCCTGATTTAACCTCCTCGGATATCTAGACGAGGGAGAGGCCCAGTAATCAATTTATCCACAATTTCATCTACTACTTAAGATTCCTGTTTAGAGGCTGCTTTGACATTACCCTGTTGTTAGTTTAGTTGGTTAAACATTATTCACCATGGATCAATGTAAGCTGATTTATGATATCTGCTTTCCTTTTGTAAAATTTGAGTATTCCAATTAATCTTCGTTAAATGCGTTTAATGAGAATCGCTTCATTTTGTGGTAAATAATGATAGAATGAAGATAAGTCGATGTCCTGTTGATCTTCTATTCCACGAAAATAAATCGCTACGTGACATTTTGAGATTTGCGTAATTACTTTTGAAAATGATTTGCTTAATGGATACATTATAATACAATGTATACCAAATGATGAATACAACTGCCGTACTAAATATTCAGAATCGGTATGTTCATTATCTAGCAAAACAACATTGCCTTTATCAGTGTGTATCGATATCGTAATTCACTCATGGGGAAACAGAAGAAAAAAATAAAAATAAAAACAATAAATAAATGTTGTATTTTGGTAATAATGTCGTATTTGAATACATTTCGATTGCGTTGATATGGTGATTGCTGCTTCCGGGTTAAGATATATGATACTTTCGCTTTTTTGCCTTACATTACACATTCTTATTTACTGAAGCAGGATAATTAACCTCAGTGCATTTTATGACAATCATCATTTATTGGACTGCACTGCCCAACAACCTTTACCAAAACATAAAGAGATAAATTTCCAAATTTCATTTCAAGCTTCCTGTCCGCCAACGTTCCGGTCAAAGTATGGAACGGAACGGAACGGAACGATGACTTTCTGATGTCCATGAGCAAAAATTGTGTTTAACTCAGGAAAGTATTCTCTCTGTTACATTTTTGGAACCAAAATACACAATATTGTTAAAACGGCATTTCCTTAAGTTCAGGATTTCCTGATATCCTAAATCAAAATACATAAATTTCATTGAAATACAATAACAACAATATTTGCAACAAAACTCCAAATTTGGGGACGAAACTTGATTCAAAGTTCCCAAATAGAGAATAGTTTGTATGCATGTTTGTCTATTGCGCAAGATGATCCAAAATCTCTCCCCTTGGACATCCATTCCTGAAGTTGAAAACCTAAGTATCTGGGCATACTATTTGACATAAAATTTTCATCTCTTTAACATATCAACATTGGACTACGTTTCATTGTCTGGTTGTGCTAGAAAATCATATCTGAAAATATTAGATACTGTACATCATCAGGGGCTGCGCCTCGCCAAATGACAAGTGACGATATTGTTTTTACTGAATACTATGAAGTTTTACTAAGACTTTACAGAACCCTTATCAGATCTAAAGTGAACTACGGTTCCATGTCTATTGATTCGTCAGAAAATCTTATTTAAAAAGAAACTGTTACCGTACCCCACGGCCTACTACTCGCTCTTTGAACCTTCAAAACCACACCATCTGCAAGTTTGCACGAAGAAACAAACGAATCATTACTGTATAGTCGTCGCTATAAACTTAAACTTTCAAAAGCTTTACAATTAAAATCGAATCCATAAACACTTTGCCTTATCCCCTATATCCTAATTATAAGGACTTGTTTCAAAATAAACCAAAATGTATTACATCGTTGCTAACATGAATGTCCTCTCTTTTAGGAACTGTCCAAATTGTCGTCACAATTGCATCCATGGTCTTCCAATTTAACAAAAACGGAACCTTCTTCATGACATAATCAATTCTGACACAGATCCCCATATCTTTTGTTAATCTTGCAGTTAAATTACCGTGGGTGGCTTTCAATCATTTTAATTAGCATTGGGATGCCGGCTTCCATATGACAGTTTCAGTGTTCTCTGTAGAAGTATGTGTTATATGCCTCTCTCTCTCTCCCTCGAACACATTAAAACTAACAATACAATAAGAGCAATTATCTATTCTGATTTTGTCTTAAATAGTCTGAGCAATAGAAACCTGGAGAATATCTTTCTATGATAAATACTTAATTTACTATATATTCCTGCCTCAAATTGTCATATGTTTTGCTTGATTCATGGAACTCATACCGGAATACTTTGAAATGAATATTCATATCGCACTGCAAAAGCGTCACTATCACTTCCACCAAGTGATTTTTAAGTTCATTTTACTGAATTAGTTTTTACTAAATTTGTATTATCACGGTGGAAAACTATCGATTTGTAGACAATAAATTACACTTGATTAAGGCAAACATCAGGGGATGGTCTCCTTGATACAGAGACAATCGCCGAGACGAGTTTGTCCTTGCCCGTCTAAGGATGGACCATGTATATTTATTCACTTACCTACTTATTGCTCGCGTGCAATTAACTATTACAGACTACAAGAGAAATTATACCATGTCTTAAAATTCTTTCAGAACAATATATTTATAAAAAAAAAACACACACTAAAAGTTGTGATCTGTATCACAATATTTACGAAATGACAGCCGCTTTTTCCTTTAAAAGTTTACGTTAGTGTACCAATATATCGTTACAATTTTACATGTTTCGTTTGTTTGAGGTTTCATTTTTTACCCATTTTTACACATCATGGCCCTAATGACCTTTGGCGCTCAAATAAGAATTCACATCTACAAGTAGCTAGCTAACCAATACATAACCAATCTCAAATATCTATTTAAAAATGTCAGCATCAACAGAATTTAGATTACTTGAAAGCTGTTGGCCTATTAACAAGATTTAGCTAACCGTTGTCACTTGCTATTATCTATATGTGAATGTGTTGATATCGACCATCTGCGTTTGTTTGATACTATTCTGTCTTTCGTTACTTTTTTTTTTGTTTCTTGCGAGCACGAAGATGGCCTCTGGTCTTGTCGGATAATAGATCGAAATTACTCTGTGATTGGCTGCGAATCACTGACACAGGTCACTCCCACGCTTGCTAGTATTGAACAATCAACAGACTACTTTGGAAGTAGGCGGGGCTTGGTGACACACCAAATTATAGGCACGCGAAATATTTGTTGGAATGAACTTCAATTTTCTATACACATTTCTAATACTTGATGAATTGTTTTGAAGATTGTCTGGGAGAATTACTAAAAATAAGAAAAAATCGTTTTAAAACAATGGCAACGGTTTGAAATTGAATGTTTTAATTAACTAAAGATGACTATTTCCCGCCAGTTTGCTCTTATGACGTTTCAGCCAAGATTTTACCATCGGTCACTAAAATTTCCTTCAAAACTTCCAAAATAAGAAGCTTGAGACTATCAGCACACATGTTTACCAACCTCTCCTGTTTAATGATACTGTTCAGCTTCCAAAACTCGTTTTACGGCTGGATTGATATCTAGACTGTATGTCGGCAGAAACATATACATTATATCATTCTGTCCAAAATGTTGCCGGTACGTAGATTACCGTGAATAACGCAATTGACCACAATATTGTCTCAAGGTTGTGAACCAGGCAGGCCCGACACGGTCAGTTTCTGTCGTTTCCTCCAAGAACTCACAATATGTATTTGTGTTTTAAAATGTCTCATCGGTATCAGTATAATATGACCGGATGGAGTCTCCTGCTGGCAGTATACAGTATTTCAGTGAGGTAACACTATGAAGTCGGCATCAGTTCCGCGCTATCTCAAGGAGACAAACAGCCTCCCAAAACACACACTCACCACATGCATGCATCTCGCATTGGCAAATGAGACAGTAAGAGGAAGACGGTTGTTTAGAAAGAGCAGAAAATAATAAACATCATGTAATGGGGGACTTCAAATACAGTTCTGCTAATTCTGCTCAGGAAGCAAATAGGGATTGCTTTAAGATTGCGGATGGTAGACACTAATGATGGAGATTTCGGTCCCCGGGATTCGCCGTAACCTGCTTGTAACGTTTATTCATTCAAATACTGTAAACCAACTTATTTTCGCGTTCGATTAATTTTCGCGTATTTCGCGGGCAATTAAACTTCATGAAAATTAATCTACAGGAGACCTTTTTTAGGATAGCATTTTACAACAGTTATCAATCGGCAGGTGTCATCCTACAAAACTCATCTGTATACCGTTAATGCGCCAACATATTCATGATATGGCACAATATACCTTATGATCACTGGATTTGTATTACATTTTTCAGCTAGATATTAATGCTTAACGGCTCATCAGCACTACATATTTCAGGATACGTAATTTGCTATTTACCCTTTAAAAGGAAATTTTAATGGTTCCACACGTCGGGGAATAAACTTAACTTTCGATACCAGGTGAGCGTATATCAAATCTTCCCCAGTTATTTTCCTTTGAATGGATTGTGTTTTACGGGTGTGACGTCCTTCCGACAGCCAGGACCACATGAGGACGTATGTCAGAGTGGCGCATGAAGTAAGAAAACAAAGCATGAGAAAGACAGTTGTGTGGAAAGAAAGGAAATATTTAAGAGCCCAATTGTTACAATAGGTTTTTCAGTGTTCCCTAAATAGAAGACAGAGTATACCATCCTTAAGTGGGTCCACTTTCAATCGCCTTCTACGAAAAAATGCAGTGGTATAGAGTAGGCCTTATTTAGGTAACTACCGATAGGAACATGCATTGCACAACCTGCGCACGTGTTGTGTGAACTTTAATAAAAACAACCTTGAGTGCCTGGTAACATTCAGCTATAGAAGGTCTCCATGTAAAATTAACCTTTTACATCCGTCTAGCCTTCATGTTAATATGCCGTCGTTTCAATAACCTTCCGAATATTAACATCTTGCTATCTTTTACAATACTCAAAAAACATGTCGTTGGCATTCAATGTTAGCATTGATGTGCGCAATTTACTTCAGTGACAAATGACTGGCGCGGAGAAAGGCTGTTACCGTGATACCATCAATCACACTGCGTGTATTCTATTTACAGATGTGACGTGCGGATCTAAAGAAGAGATTTCCTGGAAATACCCGTGAACCTCGTATCAATGTCATTAAAATCGGTTCGTATATAATGGAATTGACAAAAAATAGCTTTAGATTGACATAGCAACAAGAATGAAGAACATTACCTTGTCAAAGAACTTTCTGAAACCAATTAAATTTTAGGTGTCTGTTTCAACCTTAATTTTAACTCTCATTTCTATTACTAAATTCCTATTTAAATGGGTTGATTACTTGTGTCTTTTGCACACTCATTTGATCAAATGACCACGCTGCAGGTAGAATGTACAGATGTTATCTGTCGCCGCTATTGCATGATCATAAGATACGACTAAAGTAGGGATCTAATCTATTCGGCAGTATGTTTCAGTGAGATAGCACTATAATGTCGACATTAGGTTCGTTCTACCGCAATGAGACAAACACGAACATACCAAAGCCTCCGAAAAATACACACATGCATCTCGCGCATTGGCGGCCGTCCTCAAATGACCTAAGTTGTTGATAGAACGTTAAACAATGCTAATCCAACCCTGATGGATGACGTCGGCAGTTTGCGTCAGTGAGATTGCACTATAAAGTTGGCATCAAGCCCATGCTATCAAAGGAGACAAAATCAGCCATACTCCACGTAAAAGCACTCATCTCATACATTCATCTGGCACACAGAAGAGGCCGATGATAAATGACCTTAGCATTTGATAAGACGTTAAACTCTAACCTAAGATTTATTAAGACCAGCAGACAGTGGTTGAAAAGGAATAAAAGAAATGCAGAAAAAAAAAGAAAAAAAAGGAGAAGAAGAAGAAGAAGAAAAGTGAGAAAACGGCAAAATGGTAAAAGCTAGTATCGACATACTCAAACAATTATATCACATAAATGCCGGATATTAACAAGCTGACATAGTTATAAACAATTGGTTTTTGTTTGCTGGGTTTATCGCTCCGTGAACAGCAATGGTAATTCTGAGTTTGAGTCTCCTTGTACATAGTAGTAGTAGAGAGTGGCTATCTCACTGAACAACATTCAAAAGGCCCTTCGCATATCATCCAGCGCAATTAAAGTAAAGATTCTTGCCGAAGGACACGACAGCGCCTGTCATGGTCAACTGTGATTTCTCCTTTGTTTGTCTTCTGTTAAGGGGACGTTAGAGATCCCAAGAATAAGGCTCACTGTATCCCATAGCCTGTTGATCGTAGGAGACTTAAATAGGGCCTCCTGAAGACACGGGGATTTTCTTGCTTTGTTAAGGGGGCATAAAAGAGACTAAAATTAATCTTCTCTATTGTAAAACTTTGGATATTTCTGTGCTTTGCTTTCTTAACCTAGGTGTCTTCTTGACATCCGTAAGGCCATTTTTAACATTACTTCTACGACATGCTTATTTGATGCAATTTTTGCATCGCGTACATTTGAGTATTTACGTGCAGTCTTAAAATTGAGCATGAACTTTCAAAGCAAATAAATAAATGGGGGGATTGACATGATAGAAATATTTCTGAAGAAAAGATGATGACAAATTTCTAGTGATCATATAGTAAATGGCTTTGTTTCGCCAATCACTTTGAAATGTGCATAACAATAAACATTTTGGAAACCATCATCAAATTTCTGAACGACGTTGTGAACAATTTGTGGCGAAATATCGACAGCAAACTGTCAAAAGGTTGTTTTTGAAGAGTGCTATGTACATAAAAGCACAACTAGGTAATATTTATATATATGAACGATGCATGAGAAACTTTGAGAAAAATAGCAATGCTAAAATAATTATTGTCAAAATTCAAAATGGACGCTGTTTCCTGATCAGTGCGTATTTTTTTCTTTTACCAAATGTACATTGCCTTTTCTATGTATTATTGTGTCGAATATACCTAATCAGAATCCCAATAATTTCTCCTGTCATTGTAGAAAATGGTTGCATCACTTTTGACCTCCAGACATGATGTTTGATTCATGTAATAACACGCTCGATTTAAAGACTCTGTCATCGCATGCTCCTGCCTTAATACGTACCTATCAAAATGAAAAATCGTTTTCAATTTGATGTAAAACACAATAGCGGCATTTGTCTCCAGATAACACCTACAACAGGCACTGAGCGATGTTCCTACAAGAAAAGAAAGAAGATGTTATCAATCACATTTAGATAAATTTGAGAGAAATTGAGATCACAAAAAACAAAATTGCAGCGTGGACGACGTGGATGCCTTCGATGAACTTGTGATGCCATCGATCATATTTAAATAAAGTTTGAAGTGGAGAAAATGAAGCATCGACAAACACTGACAAATACTTTTTGTACACTTTGTAAAGCAGCTTGTTTCCGGGATCGATAAACCATATTTCACTGCATAGAGGACGGTTATTATAATAACATTGATCATTTCCCAGTGAAGCGACAAATCAATAACATGCGCGGGGACGGTTTTGTGTGCCTTTTATTCGATTTAATCTTCTTTGATAATTCAGATACATTACAAGAAAGATGTACTTCACAGTAAAGATAACAACTTCACGTGTACTGAATTAAAGTCTTCGCATTTAACTGAAACCTGATTCGATATAGAATTGCATGGCAGGTATCGCCGACGAAGTGATAAACGCTTGCTCTTTCCGAACGTCTGGTCTTTTTCTCCCTATACCGTTTTCAATGGTCTCCACGCAAATCTATATTTTTAAAGATATTCACCTGTGATGTCATAAACCAAACTGACGTAAATTATAATCGAACATTTGGAAATGTATTTTCATATATAGCAAAGGATATAAATAGAACGTATCATGATGCATTATATTTGAAGTGGGTTGTCCTACTGGGTGTTTTCGACAGAATGCTTCAATGAGATAGCACTCTCAAGTTGGCATCAGGTACGCGCTATCCCAAAGAGGCATACCTCTCGCACACAGGAAATGTCGTCCTTTAATGACCTTGGCTGGAGTATACTGCAGAAGACAGCCAGCAAGACACCCAACCCGGTCACATTACAAAGTAATTTTGCTGGCTGTGTGTGTCAAAACTTGGTTATTCCTGTACCTTAGGACGGGAATCAAATATCCTTGTCTATTGCCCACATATTCAGTAAATTCACATACATTTTTGCACATCCAAGCTCAATTAAGATTGTTTCCTTTCAAAACGTCAAAATTTTGCAAATCGCCCAAGATCACGCCGGAAAATTGATTCAGCTTTATCACTAAATACTCTAATATGTAATTTAATTAACCTTAAAAATACCCAAAACACACAGAAACCCTTGTTAATTTCATATTTGAAATTGTATTAACTTTTGTTTCTCAAAAATATGCTAAAGATACACTTCACTACTTCGTTGCTAATATATCTTAATCAGGAAATGGATACTCAACCGATTTTTAAATTCCTTGAAAACATACCATGAACAGTCGGTACTTTTCATTAAAAAGTATGAGTTCTCCCTTGTAGTAAACATTTTCTGAGTAACGAGATTGGAGATATATCGCCCACTTCAAGGGAATATAATTATATTTAGTACTTTGTTATGGGCTATATAATCTTCCTCCCAGGGGAAATTAGACAGCCTACCAGTATTATGTAGACGAAATTTACAAGATCAACAGCCAATTTGTAATCTTTCTCTTTCTGGTTTCTCTTGAGGGTATGTCGTGTCTGATATCCATCAAGGACACCGTTAACACATAACGATATAAAACTAATGATATTTTAGCAAATCTCTGCCATTTTAGCAAATTTGTTACGAACAGGCCAAAAGGGGTTCATAGCAGCATGACAAAATTCATTCCAATTGTAAGAGCCCTTTTCTCAAATTCAAAGTGAACACGTTTCTTTAATCTACATTGTTAAAGCATGTTATCCATAGTAAATTCATTTAAAAAAACCTTCCTTTTATAATCGTTTGTGATTTTGCTATTCATTTCTAACTCCATCTGATAGGACGTAATGTCCAAGAGGAGCTCATATCAATATCACAGTTTCTTTTATATCTCATTTAATGTTATGGTCACCTACAACAGCCCCCAGAAATACCACAAAAGGACTCAAGTTATCGATGTGACGTTAGATAATACAATACCATACAACTCTAGTGTATCTCCAATCCCCGCATACCGCAATAATTTTGTAGCGAATGGATTTCCCTACTATTTAAAACCCCGTTAATACCGCCATGACCCGAATATCACCACCCTCCAATACTGATACAAATGAGTAAACACAGCAACAAGGAATCACCTCAATAATATCTACGTGTTTTGGAGTTGTTTTTACCTTTTGTATGTATTTGTTTTCGTTACTGAGATACGCCGAGGAAAATTATTGATTCACTGAATAAAAACGGCAAATCTGAGAATATGTGGTCGACAATTCGAAATATTCCCAACGGAGATAGCCATTTATTAATATTTATTTAGTCAAACACCTCTAGGGTATTACTTTAAAATGATAAAATGTACGATGACAGAAAGCACTTTTCGAGCTGCATAATCTGTCCTGCCCACCGTTTTGGTGAATTTGGAACTCTCTAGTGTTCTATTTTTAGATACAGCGGACTCCCCGTCTTTCTTTCATGCTAAAATTATTTGCAGTTCCCTCGGACCTTGTTACAAAAGCCCCCCTATTGTCTTGACAGGCGTTCCATAAGGAGGAATAATTAAAACACAGAATAATGTATTCCATGGTTCATTTATCGACCCTTTTCTCACTCTGTGGCTGTGACATTTATATGGTCACGTGGCGAATATATCCTGTCTTAGCCTTGGTTTCGCCCTCCTTCATGTCTGTTTCCGTCTCCGTCTCATGTCAGTCTGTCTCTCTATCAAGTGAGCCTCCTAGTTATTCCTAACGTGTGCGTGATGGCTGCACGTGCTTCTAGAAAAAAAATGCTTCTCAGCTCGTCACACAATTGTCAAACTTTATCTCTAAAAACAGACGTTTGCTCTAATCTACTGTAAATGCAATTATTTTATTTGACCGCAGGTGCTTACAGATCAGTTGAATAAAATTTGACTTAGTTTCAATTGGAGCCTCCTAGCTGAAACCACCATAGTCTGCAATATTTCACTAAATAACTATATGACCTTCAGGATATATAAATGCTAACATAGAACTTTATGCAGCTGATGTAAAGTCGGTAAAACACAATGGCGAGGCTATAAAATAGCACAGATGTTTAATGCTATTTTCAGCTACAGGTTAAATAGAAACACAGCCTTATTAATACATTTCGAACTTTTACATATGAATTTTAACATAAATTTCTCACTTTTTTGTCGCCTTCTGCAATCAACAGTCTCAATCGCAGTGGAATTCAGCGAGCCTTTTTCCTAGCTCTTCCATTATCCCCTGAACATGAAAGGATAAACCACTCCCGACCCTGTAAAGTTAGGGGAAGGGGGCAATTACTCGCCTTGTAAGACATACACCTAGATACAATAGGCACAGTGTCTTTCGCCGCCGCTCCCGCACAGGTTGAGTGGGACACAAGTAATGTACCTGCTGCGCCACTGACACATTTGACTAAACCGATTAAAAAAGTTTGCTTCTACTAACATCAAATAATTAACGTTTCAAATGATACTTTCAGTTTTATGGGCATACATATAACTGTCAAGGGGAATTGGAAAGCGTTTTATAACTTCACGGATTAGTGTCGCCCAGAGAGGTTGTTCCTAGTTTCTACCTTTTTGTCTGCCGATCCCATATTTTTACCTGTTTGTGGAAACACCCATTCTACTTGTTTGTTATTTTCCGTAAGCGACGACATTTGAGTTTGGCTCTGTATTGTTACATGTTGTTCTAACTCAAATTCAATGCATTTCGGTAATGGAGCAAAGCAGATTTAGAATTTCAAAATATCGTATCAGCAACCGGTGTAAATCTGTTCCTGAAATTGCTTCCATTTCCAATGAAATGTTAATTGGGTCATACTAGTTGTAAACAACTGTTCATGGCATTTGACACACTTCAGAGCGAAGGGCATATTATCTAGAAGCATTGCATAATGTTCATTTCCATCACTGATCCACTTTAGTAAAGTGAACATTTGGCTGTCTAATGCTAGTCGATAAACGTAGCTATTTTTCATACGAATGTCGATTTCGAAACCACAGAGTTCTTAAAATTATAAAGGCATGGTTGATTGTTACACGTAATTGAATTTTATCTTCGGCAGTTGGCAAATAAATTATGTTATTGCATAGTTAATAGTCCGTTAATACTGTAATGGTAATTTGACTCAGAAATGGCGAGTAAAAATGGATATGAAACAAAACAACATCAAACAAGGAAAAACAATACAAAAACAAAAACAAAAAAACAACACTATTCGCTAATTTCGTGTTCCATTGGAACATGGCCATGTGGAACAACTCTAAACTTATGTTTACGTTTTCTTAAAACAAATCACATATTTTATTCTCTCGAGCATATATCAATTGGCTGTCAGGGTTGGTGATCCCCGGGGTCTGCACCTAGCACGTGGCCTCACATGTTTTAAAATGTCTCCTGTGTGTATCGGATAGCCGATTTGTTTTGTCGTTTTTGTAAAATGAACATGCTGCTAAATTCCAGCTGTGCAAGGCATTGGTTGGATAACATCTTATACACACAATTCAATAGAATAGTTTCTGTTAATATTGTTTAACGTCCTATCAACAGCTAAGGTCATTTAAGGACGCCCCCTAGAAATAATAAAAGGGAACAAATAAATATAAAAAACCGACCTGGATGCATGCGAGGAAGCTGACCTGTCCGAGAAGCATTGATGTCCTAATAAAATACTCAAATGACAGGAACCAAAAATAGATTCCATTGACTCAGGTAGTTATCGCTTTGAACGGTAAAATACAATCAATCTTTCTGTTTCCAGTTTCATCAAAGCCAACTAATGGTACAGGAAAGCAAATGTAACTACCAAAAACATTATTTCCGGAAGTTTTCAAAATAACAGATAACATTTCGTTCCTTGTGCGTTTGCTTCGATGTACATAAACTGGCGAATTGGACGAATAGTATGCGTTTCCCTTCGCGTTGGTGAAGATAGTTCTTGTGTAATTATTTCTATATTAGTTCTGCCAGTCATCTATTGTCAATTTATTTTCTCCTGAGTATAATTATAATTGTCTCCTTTGTATGAAAATGTCGTTTTATAGTGCCATCAAAGCAGACGTTCCAGGAAAGACGTTTGTCAATGAGACGCTTGAAAGAGAAAGAAATGCAATTCAATATGTAGCGCAGTTGAATGAAGAATTGGAAAAGAAGTATTTAGATAATGGTATACTATTACCAATCCTTCAGATGACACCAGTTGAGAAATTTAAACAAAATATACAATGTAGTTGATTCAAACAGTATAAAATAATTAGAAATAAGAATTTTGACTATTATTTACTAAATGTTCAATATAACGATATATATCATTAGAATATATATCCACTGTACAGTAAAACCTGTCTATTACGAACCCGTTTGATACGAAAATTCGCTTATTACGAACAAAATAATTATCCCCGGCAATCTCCTTCTTTGTTCTTACCAAATAGATATGCTTGATACGAAATTGCCTGTAGCGAAAATTTGTTTTTAACGAACATATTGTGTGGTCCCACGAGTGATTTTTCTCCGGATGTTACGTACTCGGCACTTCTCGGGTGTGTTCGTAAGGCAATGATCGGAAAAGTAGGAGGCCCGTGACGGTTGATTTAATAAGTACCCACAAGTATACACAACTCGTGAACACTTATCTTCTGAATTCGTATTTATTTCATTAAACACACATTGTAAACGGGCATTCTGGTAGTCAGTGTTGTTTTTTACCGATATGGATACACCTCGGAAGCGGAAAGGTATCACATTAGAGACAAAGATTCAAATTCTGAATACGATGATATCCCGCTCGCACAGTTACGACAAGTGTTATCAAGTGATATGTCCATGTTGCATTACGTAAACATTGACCGTGAAGTTTTGACAGAGCGTGGTGATACGGTTGACGATATTGTTGAATGTGTTAAGTCTAGCGATACTGGCGAAAGTGTACAGGAATCAGACTCTGATGACAGTGACGTTGACTCGCGCCCGGTTCCGACTTGTGTTGACGCATTGGAAAATTTGTCTAATGTTCAATTAAGCCTCCAAGCACAGGAGGACGTGCCAGATGAGTTGTTTGACAGTTTGGCAGCCTTACAATCATTCTTCCAAAAAAAATATCGCGAAAAAGACCTTTCAGTGTAAGAATACCAATTTTTTCACGAAATGACTGTTATATGCGCATGACCTGTGCGCATTGGTAATAGGCCTACCGTTACATAAACGTAACTTTGTATATAGATTGTAAAATGGAATTTGTGTATTGATATTTTTTTCATATTATTACATAATGCGTTTGATTTCACTGAACTATACATAAGCTATATTTTGAACTATCGCACGGCTAAAATGACTATTGCACAGTCACGTGCGAACAATTGAACCCCTGTTACACGCTTTGGAATTTGGTCACGTGCGAACTATTGAACCCCTGTGACGTTTCGGAAGTTTGTCCCAGCCTTTTAAGCGTCGAAGTCACTCAGATGTCAACACTGCCGACGACAGTCACGGTGACTTCTAGGCCTTTTAACTGTATTTTAGTGATTATGCAATTAAACAAGTATATTATGGGTGTCTGTACAATAGTATACAAATATATCAGGTATACTTAAGGAAAATTATGTAATAATCCTGAATATTTGACCATCGGTACGGGTAATTGGCTGATGTTCTATTGCACTCCGGTTTCGGCCTCGTGCAATAAAACATCGGACGTTCTTGACTATTGCACATATATTTATCACGGTACAACTTTTAAAGGGAATTCAAATCTTAACCTTAGGATCAACAAGACATAGTTCTTATAAATCATTGTGCTAATAATTAGATATATAACATTGTAACACAAATGACGAAGGAATGCAACTTTATGACTCTTGCTCTGACCGGGCCTCAAACTCTCATTCCACGGCACCCAATCGCTTACCCAGAAATACCTGCAGCTAATGCCGCTGTACTATATTCTTTAGATGTATATATACATGTTTATGAATATTACGTTCAACATACATTTTGCATTGTTTATTAAAAAAAACCTTCTGTTTTTCTCTTCTTTATACTATTATGGTTTAGAACTGTATGATTCTAGGCCATTGCGACCTTTAAGTTTGGATGGATCGTTAGAAGCCCTATCTACTTACGTAATACAAAAACCTTTCTGAAGTGTTATATGTCACTACCACAGGCATCGCAAACCTTCACTTGAATATAAATCTATACGTGTACCTTCGTTTGTGTTCGTCTGTGATCCTTGCCCGGCAAAACATCACATAACAAAGACAACATAATATATATTTTAATACCTGTCCCCCTTCAATAAATTCTAATTATCTTTTTCATATCATATAAAATACGGTCACGTCCCTCCCGGAAAAGGTTATGTAGTTCATCATATTAAGGCAAATAAAATTATATTCCCTGCGGTTCTAGATAAATTGTTATGTTTAAAAAAAAGGAAATGTTTATTACTTTTCCAAACTCGTTTATCTTCTGATACGAAATTTTCATATATCGCATGGTATTTTAGTGCCACCAAACTGAAATTTCCAAAACAGGACCTCAAAATAAGGTAACCACAGCTATGGATGCTAACGATGTAGCAAAGCTATTCTGACTCTGTATTGCAAGAGCCTTGGCGTTCGACCCTTTGGTTTCTGTTTAAATTGGTGCGAAAGAAAACCTGCTTGATCATCAGTAATTAGTTTAACTAAAAGTCTATTTGGCATAAATCCAGAGGCAAATCCATAGACCATATCTGATAATGTTCTAGGTCGCCATTTTTTTAAGAACACTCTGATTTTATCTCCCATAGAAATACAAGTATTTACACTTTGTCCTTGTGTAACTGATATACATTATTATCTTTCTCAGCTTTTGGTATTATTTTAGTGAAATTCCTGTTTTTCTAAATGAAAAAAAAAAAATTCCATTTTACCATAGACCTTACAAAACCGCACTAATTCTATTGAGTCTAATGTTTTCTATTTCCTTTTTTCTTATGTTCTAATTCATCCACATCTATCCGTTTCTGCTGTTTAATGTCTTGTAAGACTTGTCTTAGTTTGTTCTCGACCCAAATAGGATATTGTTTTACCCCTGATTTCATTAATAGTGATTCAAGAAAACGCTGATCATTAATTACATACTCTATTTCTGTAGCAATGTCAGCAATAGTGTTAAGGTCGCACACTGGAAGACACTATTGCGTTTTACTATCAAACATATCTTTTTAACTAGATGCAAATACTCTTCATGGTATTATAAAGATATGTTAAATTTACAAAGCCCCTCCCCGTCTGAATTCCTTAAGTTTTACGTTCATTGTTGGGAATGCATAGTCTGAATTATATCCTGATTATTTAGCTGAACTATTGACACTAGATAACATCTTGTCTGGTAATAGAAACGAATCAAATCTAGCCTGTTTCACAGCGGTTTTCTTCTTCCAAACATACCTTCCATCTGAATGTAACTCCCTATAAATATCAACTAAAGAGTGAAAATCAATAATTTTGAAACCGACGTGGACAGTTGGCTGGTACTGTCCATAGGCCGGTGTTTTTTCTCCGGGTACTCCGGCGTACTCCATCTCCAAAACCTGGCAAGTCCTTAAATGACCATGGCTGTTAATAGGACGTTAGACAAAATGAAACAATCAAACAATCAATAATTTCGACAAATTTTTGGATATTGATGTAAATATAGCTACTATCATAATCTCACTCGGGGTTTAAGACTAGATTGAAATATGAACATTTTATATATTTTTCATTTTCAAATGCTTCAATTGTATCAGAATGTCATAAAATATTAGAGTATCAAAGTTTGGGCCATACAGTGTAATCAAAGTAATCTTAAAGTATTCTAATAAAATATTTAGAGCTAAAAAATGACCTGTCAAGCTCCCCTCCCCCCCCCCCTTTTTTTTTACCATAACTCTGTTTTTTGTAATGCATCAATGTGTTGGCGTTTGTTGTTTGTTTAGTATTCTACTCAGATGGTTGTCAAGATAAGCTACCGTAGAAACAAATGGACAAACAAATCCAGTGTCCGTCAAGGAGTAACACTAATCATGACTGTACATAAACACAGCGTTTACACACAAATCTACTGTCAACATCTCGGTATAACAAAGGGAATATACGTTTGTACGAGTCAATATTGAAAGTTCTATTTAGTCCCGTTTGGCTTTCACTCTATTTGATTTTGACTAATGAATCGTCCTAGGGTTGAAAGTGTTGATACCAGTTTCCCGTGACAAGCTCATGCAATCTGTGACAATGGCATCGACACTTACGACCTCAACAGCTGGGTTTGTGCTGTCATTAACATCAACATATGGGCTAGCTGTCTTTAACACACGTTCCAACACCATGATTGGCATTTATATTAGCATCAGTATATGGGATTACAGGAGTTAATCCTGTGATGTATTTGGTTTCGTAATTCTGTCCTTTCTATTATTTTTTTTCACCAAATATGTACCGTTATGGCTCGCCATTGGAGCGAGCGTTGGGCTGGCGTGTTACTGCAAGCATTTGCGTGACCTAGATTATATCTTGCAGGTCCTTTTATATTGGATACCATCAAACACTTAACTGATTCTGCCTCCATTACGGCGTGTATAATAGTGGAAATTTATTCGACCTTCTCGCTGTTGCTTACATAAATAAAATCTAGAATTGGGATGGTTTTCCCAATTGGGAATGGGGCCAAATATATAAATGAAAAAAAATCATTGAAGAGACCGAATTAGTTGAACTGTCCCTATGGCATCATCGGGATCTTAAATTCTTCCTCACTGCTCTCTTGCTGTGCTATGGTGTTCTTTCTCCTTGACACCTGTCCTAATTCAAGGCCGCAGAACAGATGTAAACAAAAACAAACACTCCCTAAAATGCCAAGCGCTCAGCCGGAGGAGCAGCTCACCTTTTTGAAGACTCTGGTATGTCACGGCTAATTGAAATAACCCAAATCATTCCCCACAAATGCGAACTCAAAGAAAGGCCTAAAGTAAAGCAGTGCTAAGAGGAACATGAGAAAGAACAACAAAAAGTTCTTAAAAAGAAGAGAAAATATTCCAAATTTTGTCGCCTCCTACGATCATGCAACGGTTTGGTTTGATATTGCTTGTCATGCGCTTTTCATGTAATGGGACAACTGTCAGTTTAAGACATGAAAGCACGCGCGATAACATGCAAAATTTGAATAACAGTGGAGCACGTACAAGATTTTAAAGAATTTGCTGACTGTTCTGTATTAGGCCAGATTCATCAGGCACATACACTGTATTAAAGTGCGCAAGATCAAATCCTATCAAAATACAGTAAATCGTTACGTACCGGCATTGATTGATACGAAATGTTGACGGACGACGGAGCTAAAGCGTCATAGTAGTGTTTCTAACATCTAGTTTTCGTTTTGACAACCAGTTGAAAATTAGAAAAATCAAATACGGTAAATAGAGACAATTTGAAATAATAGTGTCGGCAATATTTTATAAACAAAAATGTCCTACGGGTATTGCATTCTCAGGAGTAGCGAGTTAAATTAATTAATCGTTTGGGTCTTGGAGCACTGAAGTTGCGGGTTCTGAGACACTCACGGGCATTTAACATTTTCGTATGACATTAACAGATGATTAAATTAGATGGACAATTATCAGATGCTTTTAATCTCCTCAGTGATTCTTCTACTGTTAATCATCCGATTTCTATTACGCCATTAAAGAGTTTGAGGAATTTTCTTCAACCGTAATCAACTTTTATCATCAAGAAGCTCTTCCACTCATCTAAAAATACTCACAAATTCACTGTATTATCATCATGACCGAAAAGTATGTTTTACAAATTAAAAATGATAAATATTTAAAAGCTACCAACAAGCTCTCCGCCTCTATCATTTCGTTAAGATTCGAATATCTATGTGATTAAAATAACAGCAAAAAAATAATACGTTTTCTCTCATCGTTTTTGTCAATTTTGTTGGCGTCATCTGACCCGATGGACAAAAGTCATTGTATTACTTAACTTTTATTTCTCATCGTTTGCCGCTTGTAAATTTATCACATTATTGCCTTGAACAAATGAAAGAAGACGAACATGTAGCAGTCGGGCAGTGAACATGTGTTCTCCAAAACCGCCAGTTTTGTCTAATTAAGAAGCTTTCGATTATCCCCTGTGGTTAAAGCTTTTGGGTTCTGTCAGCAGACCATGACATACCCAGGCCATGACATACCAGAGTCTATAAAAATGGTAGTTGCTACTCCTACTTAGCGCTCAGTATATATGGAGTGGGACGATTGGTCCGCCCGTTGTCAATTTGATATGGTCGGGTAATGTGTCCTGCTGGGTGTCTTTGACGGAATGCTTTAAGGAGACTGAACACGACCATACCGCAGCCTTCGTAAACAAATACACACAGGAGGCCGGCCTTAAATGGACTTAGATGTTGATAGGACTTTAAACAATAATAAACCAAAGTATATCCCGTTATAGAGGTTCTCTAGTCTTGAAAGCTGCTCGCGATTTTAATCCCGACCTGATTATCTATCAATGACGCCGTGAAATGCTTGTTGGCTCGTTGAGCTCACCTTGAAGACATATCGTAGTTGCCGAAAGTTATCATGAAAAATATATTCACCACACATTCTCATGAATGTTTAGGATACACATATAACTGTGCTTTCTCGGAGTTATCTCCCGTACTCTTAAATGCTAGGTTGCCTTGTCAACGTTACTCCTACATTATATTTAGACAAGGGTTTGTCTCACCCTCCGAAACTATTGTTCCAACATCGCTGTATTTCGCTATATTGTAGTATATTATAAATAAATAAATAAATAAAACTTTCTTAATATCTACACTTTATCTAGACAATTGTTAATTCAAATAAGCTTGATAGCTTTTGTTCTCAATATTTAACCTGCTTCATTTCATTACATTCTGCATAATATCAGTTGTTGTAATTAATACTAAATACTATTTACTTTTTTGAACACACGTACGTATACTAGCTGGATTATCGCCCTTCCAGGTGCAAATTGTTCAGTGTTTGCCTTGACGTAAAACCAACCAGGTCGACCAATTGTGATGCCATTGTAAGCCGAATATGTTATTTTGAAATACAAATCCCATATAAATTTTGTTCATTACTCCCCTTTACCAATCATCCTTTAAAATAAAATATCTTAAGGAATAATTGTAACAAATTTACACTTTGAGTCAACAGATAGGTACTATCAACGAACTACAAAAGTAATCGTGGCTTTATAATATATATGTGATCTTATTATAAGCCTGATTGGATGGATGGATCATTCAGTCATCACATGATATCCCCCATGTTTGAAAATATGTCATATTTCTTGTAAGGAGTGTATAAACACGGTCACTCATCTTTCCAAGCAAATTTTATTTTTTAAATTATTACGGAAGTTCTAGCTACGAGGCTGTTAGCATAGCATAAGGTTTTACGCTGCTGGATTGTCCACCATGGAGCAAAAAATAGATAATTAACCCCATTTACCCATTCATCCTCGATTTAATGCCATCTAAACTTAATCTCTTACATGTGTATCTGGATATCTGATTAATCTATTATGTCTTAGCAACAAATTACAATGCCTTATTATCAGCTGGAAGCTAGGTATATTGAAATAGGTGTTTATAGATACAATATCACTGTAAAATATATCTAAATGACAAGAATGGTAAGAACTTAGTAGGCATATGTGTATATATTAATATTTATTTCCACCTGTCCTGTGAAATAGACAGTTAGATCGATTCTCAGGAATGATTATTCTTTCGGCGTTTTCAGCAGATGGTAATTGGATCTGGCCTCTGGGATTTTCTAACCGTCACAAGAAGCTTCAGCTGGTTTGGCTTCCATTCTTCCCACGGATTGTGTTTAGTGCTGAATCTTAACTTCTTTACGCACAGATTTCATTCTGTATTGGTGAAGACCTTACATAAATAAAACAATAGAATTAACACATAAAAAGTAGGTCAAAAGCAAACGCGTCTCGTAAACAATGGACGAAAGAGAATGCCCGGTATCCCCGTTACCAATAAAACAATTATGTGATCCATCAAACACTGAAAGATGCTGAGGGGGAAGAGTTATTGCTCTTTAACCGCAATGTATCTTGGCATTATTAATGGGTGAACTAATAAAAACTACGACAATAACAAACACTTTTCCTTATATGCATTAATAACTTGGGGCGCACAAATTATGTCGGCCAAATATAATTTTTCAATAGCATAGTATAATAAGGTTATCTACATTGTTTTCAGGAACAACTCGATGATGTAATTTTATTACAATTTGCAATCGCTATGCATAGGACAATCGTCAGAGTAGGGCGAAACCTAATAACTGATATTGAATGATACCCCCCTCCCCGGCCAGGGGATATATCAAATTTACATCCTCGTTTCATTTCATATTGAATAATTGGCATACTCACAGGACATCTGCAACATTTGACATGTCAAAGAAGATCACAGGGACAGAGGTGCATGTTATGTAACTTTGAAAGATGGACGTCAGGATAAATCTGGGAAAGCCTGTAGTTGGTTTGGTATTGTATTGTCTAATATTTTACAGATGAAAAAAAATATCAAAAACTTAATAATCTCAAATATATAAGTATCCAAAAACATCAGCTTACTTGCCTAGGGAATATAACAATCAGCTTTTAGTATTTATTAATTTGTTTGGTATTATCTATCGGACATTCAACAGCTAAGGTCGTCCAAGGAACCCTGATTTGTGTGTGCGATACATACCTGTATGTGTGATGGATGTTTTTCGGAGTGAAAATGTCAAAATATTAGCTACACACGTGAAACATGTCCATATACTGAAGACACTGTTAGATATCCTCTATATACCCATTATAACTGAACAGCATCTCGTGCATATACATCGCACAGTTTGTTTTATGTCTCGCTATCGCGTTGTATATCAACTGTCGTGTGAAAAATACAGTTGCTAACATTTGTAGCCGTGAGCAAACGCTGTTTCTATTGTTAATCAATTCGTATGATATAAATACCTTTTAAAATTGTAAAACCTATTGTCAATACTCATGGCATATTTCACCTTTTTTTTAAATAGCATGTACAGAACTTAACAAAATACATCCATTACACTGAGATAATAGAATCACCCCATTGTATAAACTCTATTGGTTCTTTGACCTTTTCTTATCTTATGTTTTAGTAATCTAGGAGACGAAACACCAACCTATTGCAGCCTCCTAAATTATACTCTAGCCACAATCATGCATCTCGCACACAGGGGAGGCTGTCGTTAAAGGACTATAGCTGTTATGATACCAAATCAGACCGACAGTGGTAATTTGTAGATATAAGGATAAATTATTTTTGTCGACAAAAAATACAATGACTAAGATACTATATTGCAGTTAAAGTAACCGCTCTTATAGGTCAGCGAGTAAGCCCTGGCACAACTGAAGCTATTAAGTTTTTATTTTGTTGCGTCATATTTGGAGACATGGCATCACCGTCGATGAGACCGAAGATAAACATATTAACATATACTATCACGTTGTCAACTTTGCTTTGCGATAGACTGATTACCATTTGCACCTTAATTAACTCTGCCTCTAATTTGTTCTACATTTACACAAACTTACTGGTCAATAATTCCGTAACGTGAGGATGAGTACATCAGGTCTTTTCGTACGGATTTTCGTAACACAACCAATGAATGTTTATACATGGCGTTTCGATGATATGTACGGTATGTAGTATATTAACTGATGAACGCAACAGTGCACATACCGGACTAGTCATCGAAACGTCAATAAATAAATATCTATTGGTTGTGGTACAAAAATCCTTCCATAAACCATTCTTTCCAACCCGAAGTAACGTAAAGAATATAAAATCATCATTTTTAAGTCATTCGACTCTCGGGTACAGTGGTCACTAAGGGTAGTAATGCAGTAATGGTTATTCAAAGCAATTTTTGCCATAGCCAATTGGGACCAAACACGCTGTTATAATACATTAGATAATTCTGTCATAAATGAACTAGCTTCGCGATAAATACACCATTTGAATACTGACGGCTTAACCACGTATATATTAGGAGTTCTTTGGTCTTTATCAATTGCTATGTTAACTAAAGTATGTACCAACATATTCTTTTTGTACATATTGTTTGATGTTTTGTTCGATACCTGTTTTGCTTACCATATAATTCACAATTTTGTTTGACCTCTGGAAATGGAAGTTTTCTGCAAAGTTTCATTAGAATTGATTCATGGGTTTCTGAGAAGTCTAAATGTAACATCGTTTACGGTCGGACGACGCACGGCGACGAACAAAAGGCGATTATGATATGGTAGGTAAGGACATTGTTCCATGGATTTGATAAAAATATGACCTTTCAATCACAATAAAATAATGATACGCGGAAAATGTGACGTCAAAATACGGACATTTGCATATTGATTGAAAAAAAATTCTTTAAAAGATTAGTTGAAATGTACATAAAACATGCTTTAATCTTAAAAAATTAATTTCAAAAATAAATTAAAATTGTAACGTTAACCTCAACTGATTTTTAGTTTCATAGTGGTATGAAACTAAAAAAAAAAGTTTGCAATTTTTTGTAAGAATTCGCTACGCTAGACTGAGGTCTATTCTTTGAAAGGAAATCCCTTTTCTCTGGGGATAGTGTTTCATCTCCCATTAAACATAGAGTAGGAAATACAATGTTAAATACTATCTTATGTCTCGTCCTCAGGCAGGTGAGCTAAATAATGATGATGTTTGAAAACAAAATAACAAATGGCCGGATGGTCATCTCTGCAGGAAGAAAGTAAAAAGTATACCTGCCGCCCTATTTCATGACACATGATAACTTAATTTGGGATGTTATCCATTCTTATTCAATGTGAGCAACTTTTTTTCTTCTATCATGTTCACTGGATACACTTTGTAATTTCATTATTGACACTGCTTCGGTTTTGGTTATTAAATGAGCGTTCGTCCTTGTGGTGAATGCTATGTTATCCCCTGGCGGAGAATGTCCATATCTTACTAAATTAGTGTTCAGCTTTGAAATTGACGGCTGAGACTGTTTCATCGTTTTTGAGTACCAAATGACCGGGTGGGTGTCGTGCGAACGTGTGCACGCACGTGTGACGGGTTAGTGTTATACCACTCTAAATATACGTCACAGGCTTAATCTTTTGACGACGTCCTTAAACTATATTATTACATCAACGGGTTAACTGTTGATACTGCTTAAAATACAAGATATATATCGAGGTTTACTATTCGATAGGAAATATAAAAAAAGCATCTCGTAACCTGCAGGGATAATTGATTTTTGTTTTGTGGTAAAAAAAAATTGTCGGTGACTATGTATCGAAATGTAGTTTTTCAGTAATTTTGTTTTCTCTCAAATCAATTCAGCCCTGTTATTGAATATACCAAAGCACTTATAGAAAGTAAATGTACGTTATTAACTTAAAACTATCCCAATATCTGCGGTACCTGAGTTCGGCTAAATTTGATACAATGCAAAGTCAAATTCAATCACATAATGTTCCGTGACCGTATCCATGGCTGGTTCCGTGATTCTGTATAATGAGGGTCCATACCAGACATATGTCTGTCAAGATGTCTATGGTCTGGTTTTGGGGCCAGATGAAACTCGGACTTGTTTATTAAATCCGTGCGGGAGTTCGTTCCTTCTCTTTCTGACAGTCTCCTGTGGGTTTGGTTCAGAGTATATCTGATGTATTCCATTTCGCATACTAAAATATCAGTAAAACTTGTTAGCTGTTGGGTACATCCCGTGATCGCCCTGATCATGGTGCTCTAGAGGGAATCATCTGTGATGAGCCTAACACGTCACTTTGACCGCTATCTATGCCAGACGGGCTGCCAATATGGCTCTTGATGTGCCGGTCACGCCAAATCCCGAGTTCATATTTGATGTGTCATTTATTACTGCTGACTTTTTATTCTTTACTGGAAAGTTATCATTGCTCATAGACTGAATTTGCGACTAGTATGGGAAGCTACGTTTCAAGGCCTAGCATTGCAATGTGGCCACAAAATGGATCTTTGACTTGAAATGACATTTCAGGGGAAGGACATCCTTATTTTGGCAGAATCATTTATTATCTATAATATTTTTAACGGTCAATGAACCCTGTAAATGAAAATAAAAATTGGTATAAAAGGAAACATCAAACAAAACGACATGTGTAAAGAATCTGCTGTTAGAGGTTAAACGTCCTCGCAATAGCCAGGGTCATACGAGGACGGGTGCCAAGGAGTCACCTATGACCTTAGCTGTTGATAGGACGTTTAAGAAATAATATCCAAACCTAGAAATAAAGAGTATTGAGGAAAGAAAGGAATTATTTAAGATCCCAAGTGTTGCAGTGAGACAGGAGATATATTTTGGTCGAGTCATTGTCTCCTAAATAGAGAGAGGTAGGGTTTCAAAATGGCGCAAGAAGTAAATATGATAGCTTGTATGTGCCATTGGGAGCCTCAGTTGATAGGCATTTAAGTCCAAAGATGTACATACGCAAGAATAAAGCGTCGTTTTTGTAAAAAGTAAATTATTTGCATTGTTTTATATCCTATCGACAATTTGAGTCTTTAGGGCCAAACAACACCAGAATAAAAGGACAACAACAGACAGAAAACGCATTAAAATGACAAATATCATCTGTTTGCAATATGCATTAGTAGTTTTATTATCTGGACAAAAGAGTCCAATTTTGATTTATCAAAAGCAATGGAACATTTCTATGAACTAACTGATGTCATCCTTCGTCGACATCTGTCTGGTTGATGTATTTTGTCCCCTTCCCAACAAGTTAAATAATGCTTTGGCTTGGTTTATTATTGTTTAATTTCCTATCAACAGCTAAGGTCATTTAAGGACGGTGTTCCGTGCGAGCGACATGCATGCGTGTGGTGAGATGCATGCGTGTAAGTGTTTGGGGAGGCTGCAGTATGTTCGTGTTAAGTCTCCTTGTGATAGTCCGGAGATTTTGCCGATTTATACTGCTACCTCACTGCCGAAGACACCCAGCGGGACATCCCGTTGGGGCAATTTATACCGACAAAGGGCAAACCAGTCGTCCCACGCACAAATTGCTGAGCGCTAAGCAGGAGTAGCAACTGCCTTTTTAAAAGATCTGGTAGGTCTCGGCCAGGGGACAGAACAAAAAGCCGTTCTCACATAGGAGAACGCTCAACTGAATGCAAAAAGTGAGGAATTGTCAAGGGATCAATTGGAAAGAAGAAAGTTTTTAAGAAAGAAGATAAAACATAAGATCTCAAATAGTCTCTTACTGCGATGGAACAGTAGGTACACTTTTACGTCCTACCTGTAGGGCTATAATAAATCAAGGAAACTATTTCCTCACAAGATTATATTACTTTCGACGTTTTTTTTTATCTCTTTAATATTAGTTGTATGTTAGTGGGACGTAAAATGATCAACCAACCATCTGCATACGTAATGATATCTCGATTCGTCGGTTTCATTTATTTAGAAAATATGAAGTTTGGAGCACCAGTAGCGACTTGCGGTTCTGTGAAGTTTTCATTGATTATATACCTTTATTCTGAAATCACTATGATTACCCACAGGAGACCAAAATATATGAACGGTCACCAGACCTTCATTTATAAAAATCAAGAATATACAACGCATATATACATAATTGACAGTATTAATGATCCGACACATAAAACAGAGCATGTTTTTGTTGTTATAGCATTTTTAAAATTGAGGAAGTGTTTTAGTTCATTTTTCTCCTGTAAAACGCCCCTTCTGGAAGGTCGTTTTGTTTTTGTGTCAAAGGGATATCTATGGAAGGAACTTAGCACGTAAAGAGAAAGCCGTGTGAAAGGAAAAGGAAGATGTAGGTGTAATAATGGAGTCAGGCGATCTATTTTGGTCTCTTCAATGTTCCCTAAATAGAGCATCCCAAATTCTTCACGAGTCCCAAAATAAGTCCACTCTCACGACATATGGCGAGATAACGCAACATGCATGGGGAAACATGATGCCCCGAGGTAATGTAATTTACAATTATGGTACAGGATCGCAAGACCTTTCCTCTTCTGAAGTTTATGATATATCAGGGTCTGAAGAAGACTTTAAGAATTTCAGACAACTTCATCCATATTTGGTCACAACTCAATGTTCCTAGTGCAAGAGGCCATATTATTTGATTTTGGTTTATCTTCTGTCTTGGAAGCTTCCTGAAAAATTCTATCAAAATTAGTTAAGGTGTGTAAAAAAACGGCGCATGACTACAGACGGATCATGGCAGCAATATATCATATTCGGGTCGGATAAACTGAAAGGAATGATGTTATCAATTTCGTAACGCCTTTCATGTGCCATTGATTAAAGCCATATGGATTATGAACAAGGTTTAATGGAATGATAATATTGATAGGCCGTTCAAACAATAACGCTATGTTTCATTATCCCGCTGTAAGTTGATCAGCGATTTAAAGTTGGCCCTTAATAAAACAGGTTATTTTCCATGTGTTATATTTCGGGACATATCTTGTGCCCCCATCCCAACACTGGGGATCTTGAATCATTCCTTTCTGTCCTTTTCCGGACCGCCTTGTCTTTCTGTGTTCTTCTAAAGACTTTTCTTCGACATCTGTACTCATATGACCCTGGCTGCTGCGGCGACGTTTAGCACCGAAAACCAAACCAATTCTAGACAAAAAATGATATTGCTCCCTATTTCAACATTCAATATTTCCCAATGTGCTGCGAGGACGTTTAACAAAAAAAATCAAACCAACTTGAGCAATTATAGACAAAAAGTAATCTGACTCCCTATTTCAACATTTGATATTTCCCCATCTGCGCATGTGGGTTAATGTTGCGTCCCATTTTGTTGCTCATTAGTGTATTCATGTAAAATATACATTGTTGTACATTGTTGCAACTTGTACATTCCAATGACGTCACATTGTTTACAGATCCCGCGTTGTGTCTGCACTGCCTGACACGAAGGCTTCATTCTGTGTTTTTTAGTGTTTTTGTTAGTTTTCTGATAATTCAATTGATCAGGAATGATTAAACAACCCCAATCAATATGAGGTGTGAATGTAATTTTAAGTTTAAACCGCATGTTGCGAAAAATACTTCAACTTTCACTTTGTCAGTGCATTCGTGATCGCAGCTTCGATCGGCTGTCATGGCAACGACGAGGACGGTGGTTTCATCACAGTGACGAATTTACAAACTTGCATGTGTACAGCCGAAAACTTCTAACTATACCTTATGTCTTTGGAAATCATCTGTAAATAATTAATTGAATTAATTTCGATCCATTGCATTCGTTTATTAACGTTTGTTCGTTTCTATATGCCGATTTCGATACTTAAAACACTGAAGAGTTCCAATATTGGAGAATGAACATTAACACTTGCTCTATGAATCGTCCTAGAGCACCCGACTACCCTAAATAAATACTTATGAAACAGGTAAGAGCGTGAAGGTAATTGTATGAGAACACCGAAAAGTGCTGTACATTCTTACGAAAATGACAAACATCATCAAAATTACTTAAAAAGTAGTCAATTAATCGGCACTTCTTCAATTAACACCAGTTTATAACGCCGTTATGTAACCATACTTGAATAAATAGAAGAATGTACAGCACTTTTTCTCGGTTTCTTAGTACGATGAATAAGTGTATCATATTTGTTTGTACGACAAAATACGTTGGTCGGGTGCTCTGGTCATATTTACCGACCAAGTGTTAATGTAGTCCTTCGTGCCGGTCACGTGACCACGCGAGAACACGAGGAACGACGAAAACATCCCGATAAAGACGTTGGACACCTAACATTAAAATCCGATCAAAAAAACAAACAGAACTAACCGGGAAATCATTAAATATTGAATTTATATTAAAACATGACGTTTTTTGTTCTTTTTAATTATAAATGCAACATTAACCCACATGCGTGGTTGTTTTTTCTGTTGGTGATCCCTTAGACAGTCGTCAAGGGGTAATCCTGTCTGCTGCGAGACATTAGTCTCTAAACAAAGATATAGACAATTTTCGTTACATTTTAACACTTTAATGAGTATGTTAGATATAGATTTTCATAGATACGTAACGGAGCACTCTCTAGCCCTCAAGCAAAATGTGTATATGCTAGAGTAGGTGTCATCCAATTTGATGGATAAAATCGATATTTCCACGCCATGGCGCATCATTAACGGGTTGTAATTATTCCTTCAGAACTGTAGAATAACAAATACTTGCGTTGTAACTTCAACTTTTGAAAGCAGGAATGTGAAGGTATAGAACTACCATCGAACTATATCATTCATACATAACAAGACAGGAACAATGTATGACATATATGTACTCGTGAAACTGGTATGGCACAATACACACACGCATTGCTTGATCTGTTAAAGGCGATTGGGAATCTATATGTATATATCTTTCCCAATGACTCCCCTTTTTGCATTGGTTTTGATATTTGATCCAGAAGATGAGAGCTAGGGGTTCTGTAATCAGCCCTTAACATACGCAAGTATTAAAATATCAGAGTACTTATATGGTTTCTGATTGACAACTAAGATGTTTGGCGTCGAGGTCATACACAAAAAAAGTAAAAACCAACCATCAGAGACCGATTTCTTGACACCATCCTTTAAATCAATTAGACATAACACATTACCAAATCAACTTATTATTACAGTATGATAACCGCGCCGACAATATATGATGCATCGTATTCAATGATGCATTTGATGGTATCAACGTAGATGCGTTCCGGGATGACACGTGTATGAGCGGCGGGGAATGAATGTTTCGTATCTTGCAGCATTTTGTAAGAGACGACTAACTGGGTTGGGGGTGGTTTCTCTAATGTCTTCTGTTCATGGAACATTAAACAGCGATAGAATAAGGCCCGCTGTGTCCCACTGCAGGCTGATCGTAGGGAAACTTAACCTGGACCCCTGGAAGAACCGGGAATTTCCTACGTGTCTAGTAAGGAGGCTTCTAAGAGACCAATCACTGCCCTATTTCAACACTTCATATCTTAAAGCTGACAATGCAAGTTAAAAAGCATCCAATTGAGATGTTTAAAAAATAATACATATATAGATTTCGAAAAACCGTTTCCGAGACAATCCCCAGTTATGGTAGTGTCGTAACTAAGGACGGGCAGACATTTTTCTTTTTTGTTATAAAAAGTATGTGCTTCGTCACACTCGCATTCACTCTAACCTCAGGTGACACACCTGCATCACCAACACTATATCTGTACACCACGTGACCTACATTGATTCGCGAACGACACCAAACAGAAAAAGCACTTACCTGTAACCTGCGCAGAAAGATGGTCAGTTGCTCTCATTTAACTTTCAAATCTTGTTCAAAATAAAGTCTCCAAAAAAATGCTGAAAAATGCTTAACGAATTAATCCCAAATACTCTATCCGTTTTCTCACGTGTTTTTCGTGGGTGCAGCCATCTTGATAACAAGTTAACAGTCCGAGGAGTTCCGATTTTTTCTCTCGTCTACACTAGCACTCGGAACTCCTCGGATCTATTCATATTGTCTACACTACACTAGGACTGTTGTAGTGCAGTAGTGCGGTTTTATCACGCTTTAATTGTGTTATGACACGTACACAAATGATACAAAGACACGGAAAATATTTCGATGGAAACTATGGATATAATACTGTAACAGTTGTAAAGTTATTCTTGCTGCATATCCCACTGGAAAGACTCAGGTAGGAATTTACTCATATTTACTCTGGTTATAATTTTATTAGGTGCATATTTTGTTGAGGGTCAATATTTTCTTTTCTTTCTTTTATTGTAAAATAAAATATATATGTATATGTAAAATTATCTCTTCAAATTCCATATCCAAGTTCTGCAATTGCGTACAATGTAAACAAAAACACGCTGGCGTGTGTATTCTGAACGTATACTATATATAATGGAGGGATAGACTGATAATTGTCTCAATGAACGCACGCGCTTTTATAGCGGTTCGTATCCACGCATAACAAAAAAGAAAAATGTCTGCCCGTCCTTAGATACGACACTACCATAACTGGGGGATGTCTCGGAAACGATTTTTGGAAATCTGTAGATGTATTTTTCTTTAATCTCAATTGGAAGCTTTTTAACTTGCACTGTCAGCTTTAAGTCTTTCCTTTCTTTTCTTACTGTTGAACTTTTCTTGCTCTTGGAGTTTCCTTGACAGCACCCGTCCCTATTTGAACCTGACCGTGTCGAGGCCGTAAAACCCGAACCACTCATTAAAGTGATTACTAATTTTTGTAGCAGAAGTTTCACTGACAACTTAGACAGGATGTCACATCCGTAAAGATCACACGTATGTGAAGATATTTGGAATAACACACTTATGCATCTCGCACATTGGAGAGACCGTCCTTAAATGACAATAACAGTTGACAGGACGTTAAACATTGTAATACCAAAACGAAACCACCGTGCCTCTAAACAAAATACACATTGTTTAAAGTCCTATCAAGACCTAAGGTTATTTAAGGACGGTATCCCATGTGTGCAGTATACATGCGTATGATGAGTGCCTATGCGTGCTTTGGTAGACTGCGGCATGTCCGATTTATAGTGCTACCTGACTGAAGCATACTGCCTCAGCACCCACCCGGTCACATTATACTGACAACTGGAAAACCAATTAAGTATATCGCCGGAGTCACCCCCAGCATATACTGGCGACAGGCGAACCAGTAGTCCGTCTCCCAAATGATGAACAGGATGGTTAACTTCAAGATTTATAGTCTTGGTATTAAGAAATTTGATGGACTATTTCAATGAAAAAATGTATTTTTCTTACCTTTTTAACAATTCATGAAAGTAGATTATGAGCCATATTAAATGATTGCTTCATCACCTTGCTCATTGTGATGGCAGCATCTTTTCATGGAATACAAATCGCAGGTGCTGCTAACAGTGTCGTTCTTTATATTTGGAACCGCAATGCAACAGAAAATATTGATGGCTCCCAAAATGCCTCGTGAATAAGTCTTCGTATTTGAAGACCTGTCACCAAATATAATAAAGACAATGGTATATTCCACTAATGTTTCTTTGGTTAATGTTTAGCTTAAAGGTTTGTCGCAAAGTAGTCCATTGTCGGTATAATATAATCGAATGGATTGTCACACAACGGTATCAAGATGTGGCATTTCATTTTGATGGCACTATAAAGTGTCGAAGCCTCCTCAAAGACTCCCGCCTCATCCATCCAAGTAAAATCACGCCTATGTCTGAAAAAAACCCACTATACTGTCTTCATGTGTTGTTGCGGTGATTTTCCTATCGAGTAAGCATTTTGATCGCCTGTTTAAGATAGGTAATAAACCTTCCACCTTTACTTTTGGCACCTATGTATCATAAAGCGGCCCCGTTAAACAAGGATTGTCCATGGATATTATGTTTGTGGTGTGAAGACTGCACAATAACAACCCTACAGCTCAGGCACTGAGTAAAGGAATAGTACAGGGGACACTGCAGTCGAATTGTAAGCGGAGTTGGAGACCTACTTCCTTTGTGTCTTCTAGGTGGAAACAGAAAAGCCATCATATACATACGTTTTAATGAAATATGGGTGATATATATGGAGCAGGAAGGAAAATAACACGATCGTCCCTTGTCTGAAAATATAAACATGTCTAGTAATGCCAATTTCTGTCAGATCAGCTGTCTGGCATCATCGAATAATTGTTATCAAAGTCGAATATGCCTGACGGAATTATTCAGAGGTCCAGTACATGGGCAGGTGTTCTAGTACCAATTCGATTTAAGGAACATAACCAGAGAAGGTTTTTGTATCAAAAATCATTCAGACATACGATGTATTTTCTTCTTGCCTTCCAGCAAGAACGCCGACCATGATCAACAAATAAATAATGGCGATTGAACAATACAGTTGTTCAGACATATCAGGAACCAAAAATATATTCATAAAAAAATATAATAGGCAGTTCACGCGGTTGAGACATGCAGATGGTTGAAGCCTATTTTGGTAGTATAATGGATCCTAAAACCTAGTAGCCCTAGTAGATCATGAATTTCAGTACCCATTAGCGTTCCTTGTGGTTTCAGCATCACTGCCCGTTTTTCACTTTGAGTCTTTGCGACTCGACGATTGGGAAAAGAATATAGGAGTTGGTACCGATTGCATGTGCGTAGAATATGACTTATGGGAACCCCTTGCCTAGTTAGGTTACACGTTTAGTACCCTCTGAAAGGACAAATATCAATCTTACACATACAATAGCCTCCCAAAACACATATCAGCGCTCACAAAACACATGCATGTGAACCGTCCTTAAATGACCTCAGATGTTCATAGGACATTCCAAAATAATAAACCGAACCATTGCCTGTTGGCCTTAATGCTCAGCGTCCATTGAAGCAATAACATGTGCTCCCGCTCCATAAAAACATACTTATTAAGCTCGGTTCCATGACTAGCTGTTCGAAGTTGGCGGAACATATAAGTTTTGTTTACTAATACTTAACGTCCTATCATCAGCTAATAATAATATGTAGTAGTTCTGAAAAACCACACTGATATCTGATGCTTAAATAAGGGTCTCGTATTACTGTTAAACCATATTGATAAGGTACTTAAGAATGTCCACTTTTCTAGAAATATAATAGTCATGCAAATATATACTAAAAATAAATCCCTGGTAATAAGTGCAACTGTTCAAGAGGTTTACAAATGTTTATAAATGTATAAAACCTCATATTAAAACTACTATAGCATTATTTTGCAAAGAAGATCCCATGTTGTATTAAAGAAGATTGTGGCTCCTTTTGGTCCGAAGGGGCGGGGCCTGATAATGGATAGTGGGGTAAATATTTCAAATCGCTTCTTGTCCTCATGGACTTAATGTATTTTTATGATATTTGGTCAGAGTGTGGCCCATCAGTATAGTAAACAAGATTAATTAAATCCCTCTTCTTTAATATTGACAGGTAGTAAAAAAAGTAGAAAAATATAACTATTAAAAAAAAAATATATATTAATCATAACTGCTGACCTATCTCAGTGAGCGATGTAGGCCCTCTGTGCCTCTTGTCTTATGTTTAAAATTATAAGATATAATAAAACAACATTAATGAACACAAGTTTTGAATGTAGTTTTATGAAAAACAGCAGGTAACGAATGAGACATCAGCTTTCACATTTTCGGTTGATTCTTGATCGCGGCTGGGATCGGCTGTCATTAGGACGGTCATTTTACGAGTGTTTGATCCTTCAACGTGGATGAAAAAAAACAAACTTTTACTCCATACTTTTTACATTTTTGCTTTTGGAAAATTATCTGCAAGTAAGTAATTATGACCCGTTGAATTCTTGAATAAACGTTTGTTCGTTTCTATGCCGACTTCAATACTTAAAACCCCTGCTACGGTTGAACTTAGAGACACGGGGACAAGAAAGAATTAATGCCTTATTTCAACACATGGAATCTGCCGTGATTTCCAGGACTGCTTTTTCGATTTGTTTCCCGATGTCCCTGATATGGCCGTGGCCTTCCTAAGGATATAAAAGGATAATAATCAGACTTCCAGCCATGTGCATAATTTTGATAATGGAATAAAATAATGACAAAAAAATATGTATATCTAAGGAAATGAAGATAAAGAAAAATGCAATTTGGTAGAATTGTAAAATCTAGTTTAACCCAAGGCATTGTAGTTTAATAAAAGTTCAAGTGCATCACTATTGAATAAACACAGCAAAATCAATGGTATGCTCAATGCAAATATTTTGATTTCTGTACAATTTGAAATAAGCCATTACATGAAATATATAATCCAATTATACACTTTTAGTGAAACTGTCCTGAAATATAATCAAACGCAAAGTAACGGCGCCATCACGACCTTGATATTATTCTGAAAGTAAGTTAGGGATAAGAGGAAAACCATTATTTTTGAATTGTCCTTTCGCTTAAAAAGATTAAAATACTATTTGTCTACTATGTCACACGGGCTATCGTGTTATGCTTGGTTGATATCACATTAAAATGAATCTATATTTAATTTACTTTATATGCGATTCTGTTTGTAAATGATCCAGTCCGTTGCAATATGGAAGTAAATGCTCGCAGTTGCAAAGGTCAAGTACAGATAGTGTGCACGCGTTGAGAAGACCGCATTTATACTGTCGTCCAGCTGAAATATAAGGTAGTTGAAATGTGGTTTAAACACGTTTACAAACTAAATCCTGTAGGTAGGGCGTACAAAAATAAATATGTTGCCCCCATTGCACTGGTCGTAAGAGGTGACTAGGATATTTCGTCTTCCTAATATCTCTCTTGATACTGCTTCGCTTTAAGCCTTTGGTTGAGCGTTCGCCGAGGAATGCTTTGTGTTCTGGTCGCTTGGCTAGACATGTCGGAGTTTATTAATAAAAATGGTAGTTGATGTTGCTTAACTCTCAGCAATTAATAACGAGAGTTTGACGACATGCTCGCGCGTTGGCAGTGTAATGTGACGGGTTAACGTGTCCTACTGGATGTCTTTGGCAGTATGCTTTAGTGAAGTTTCGCTTTCACAAAATTGACAAGGAGGCATTAGAAATTTAATGACCGTGTAAAAAACTGACTAAATTAAAAAATCTATTTAATTTGTTTGCATAATTTGGCTTATATTTTTTTCCAGTATAATACCCAATTTATTGACCTCTTAGTAATGGGATATGAATGTTTGTCTACTTGAAGTAGTCATATTTCCCTAAGGGCGTACCAAGGGGGCCATAATTGTATAATATACCGCAGTCTCCTTAAACACATACTCGTCTCATGCATACATCTTGCACACAGCAGAGGCCTTCCTTAAATGACCACTGCTGATATATATGACGTTAGATAATACAAAACCAAACTAAAAAAAAATCCATAATAGCACAGAAGGTTAAACTAGAGGTAAAAAAATGAACCATCGCAAAACACAATAATAAGATAAAGTCTAGCAGAGCAAGACGAAACCGCTATATAATGCAATTAAATGCATTTTGGCTATACTGTATTAACTATGAAATGTGCGAATATCATTGGTGTCTTGTTTAATCCTTCCAGAATGGTGTTTTAATTGTGCTCCATCGATGCTCTCTTCCAACGAAAACGAAATCAGGTTATGCAAGATCTCAAAATGACAACCCATGTGGTGACAACGGAACAACCAGGGTTTGCATTTCAAAGAACATTCAGCACGGAAATCCGAACCAAGGCATTTAATATCAAATCAAAAGGGAGATGTTAGCACCGTAGTATGTAAACGGAAATTGATTTTAAAATGTACTAACACTTTTCCACTTCTGTACATCATATACCGACAGTGGATATATTCACCTTTTTATGTTGGAAATCCGCGTCAAAAGACGACATGTACATTTTTAGGTGACGTTTGACATAGATTCGTAACAAGTATATGCTTATAAATGGGTGCAATATGTATAGTTGAATTTGCAAACGCGAGAGGACAACTTCCTCTCTACGATTTGCTCTAAATATATAACAAATGCCAGATTTAGGTTGCATATCGCACAGTTTGTAAACCATTGTGGTCAATTTTCTTCCCAGTTGTATTGATCACATAGGGCAATAATTTTGAGGGTTGGTTGAATCTAGTATTGGGAATCGGTTTAGATTTGAACACCAATGATCGGATGGTTTCAAGATATCTGGTAATTTATTCCTCAATCTTCTCTTCAATTGGGTTTATTGACTCTCACACAATCATCGGATCATCAAATATCTACCATGTAGTTTCGTACTTTTGCAAGAGGTTCATCAAACAAATTAAAGTATAATTGGCGTGTTTTGTATATTGCCTGGTAGCATTAGAAACTCAGGTTCTGGACAAGGCACATATTCATTTGGCTTTTCTATTTCAATTTTTCAGTTGAAACACTAAATTGATTTTTTCTTACTTTTTGCTTGAGTAAATTGTGTGTGAACTTTTTCCTTGTCATAAATATTTTAAAAAATCCAAATGTTCATGCATGCAACTTGAATGAGTTCTTTGTCCTCTGTTTCGACTAGTTCATGCATTCTTTGTCATCATTCAGCTAGGAATTTTCCCGGTTTTAGAATGATATGAATACATTTCTGTAAGGTAGGATTCTGATCAGCAGGCAGTATCGCAGAAGCAGAAGCAGAAGGCTCAACAATTTTATAACTTCTTCTGCGAGACACTGATCTTCAAATGAACAGGAACACCTCTTTACGACATCCTGTATAGTTTTTGAGGATGCTCGATCATTTCAAAGGGTAACGATGACAGGCGTCTGCTCAAGGAGTCTTTTAAGAAGGTTTAAGGAACTATTTCATCTAGTTGGAACATCAGTGATTTTCCTATGATCAATCGCAGCACCTTCCAAAAGAAGCCTTAACATCTCCAAGAGCATGTCACTGAGTTTGATGACATGTGGAAATGATTAACTAGCTTCTTGCCCTTCCCCAACATTCCTGATATTTCTGTGATTGGCAAGGCATTTTTAACAATTAAGTTCAGTTTGTGTCCAAAGCAGCCAAAAATCTCCTGTCAGTAAAGGCAGCAATGTTTCCATTTTTTCTGGGTCAATGCGAGTGCCCGGGCAAAATATTTTCTTTAATTTGACTACCTTCACTTTTTGTTGTCTTTAACTAACTACTTCAGAATTAATGAAATGTGCTGTGACTATAGAAATAAAGGGTTTGTTTATTTGTCTAACCGTCAAGTCCAATTCAAATATCATGTAACCAATCTAGCTCCTTCCTAATCTTCAGGGCGACTGCAGCTTTGGTCTTGCATTAAGTCTATTGAAGTACGTTTCTTCTCGGTATTTGGTATCAGTGAAACAGTAAAATCAATTTACAATAACTGGAATATGATTAAAAAAAAAATAAAAATAAAAAAAAAATAAAATGAAAATAGAGGTTTAAAATCTTCAATAAATATTAATATAGAAATTTCCTGTTTTCATACTGATAGTTCTAACTTCCAATCATGTAATGATGTACATGTAATGATACTGTTTTTTAATGGTATGTTCTAGTTCTCATGCTTTAATAATCTCCTTCATTACTTTATTTACTACTTTCTTCCTCCTAATGTCTCGCCTGACAATGCCTCACTTTTGGCCTTCAGTTGAGCGTTCGCCCCAGTGAGGAAGACTGGGTTCTGTCCCCTAACCGAATCATACCAGAGTCTTTAAAAGTGGTAGTTACTACTCCTGCTTAGCGCTCAGCATATTAGGAGTGGGACGACTGGTTCGCCCGTTGTCCATATAATGTGACTGGGTGGAGTGTCCTGCTAGATGTCTTCGTCAGTATGCTTCAGTGAGGTAGCACTATATATGGGCTAAAGTTCCGGACTATCACAAGGAGACTTAACACGAACATACCGCAGCCTCCCAAAATACACATACGCACTCACCACACGCATGCATTCCGCACGCACGGGACATCGAGGACATCTCTACATCGAGGTCTTTGTGTTCATTTGTTTTGTGAAACATCAAATAAGTTGTGTTTCCTTCAAAAAATAAAAACAATAGTCAGAAAATTGTAGCTAATGGCTGCATTAGATTAACTGTAACCAAAATTAGATCATCCGCAAAAATATTTTAACATTACCATATTGACTTGTCTTTTATTGTTGTTCCTCTATTTATTCACATACCAAAACCTTATTGATGCCTCATGTGTTACAAGAGTTAAGAAAGTGTATAAAACAATACTGGATTTTATTTTTGTGGATTATGGTTATTAGAGGTCGTACATTGCTCAAAATTCCGAAACTGAGTTCAACACAATCAACATTCGTAGACGACGTGGTCGTATATACCGTATTACGGACTTTGACCGTATTATGCATTACATATTTGTAGACGAATACAAATAAACAGAGTTAAGTCACAAACAAAATTACATAGCTATAATAAGGTTTCAAAAGTGTCACCGATGTGTGAATGTTGTTTGCGAGCTCGTTTACCTTTGTTTGCATAATCTTTCCGACAACACATCAGTATTAATGTTGTCCTACATTATATAAGTACATTAGATCATTGTCATTATTTCCATGTTTACAATATTGTACGTGCTCAATAAGCATTTAAAATGAAAGTACACATTGTCTTCTGTATAATGACGACCATTTCAGGTCACTCGCATTTTAAGTGAGGTCACGTGACTGGTTAAATGCAACAACATTAACACCATTATAGATTTGTAACCTCTAAATCACTTTTTGACGGGCTATCTGGAACCAATGGATACAGTTTATCAATATTAACCTGAAAAGTCTGATGCATTTGATTGGTTTTATCGATTACCTTATTTAATGTCGAGGAGAGGCCCATTTTCGGCGTTTTTGGCTTTATATTCGAACGTTCCCCCTATTTGTCACGGAAATCATTCAGGTGCACAGCAAAATCTATATAAATGAGTTAATTTCCTATCAAAAATTATCATTAATCTAATATTTTTTTAAGTTTGATACAATGTTGCAAATTTGAAAAAAATAAATCGATATGAATGTTCAAGTCCCGATATTGGAACTCTTCAGTGTTTTAGTGTCGAAAGGCGGCATAAAAACGAACAAACATCACTACACGAATGCAATGCATCGTAACTTATTAAATCTATTATTTGCAGATTATGTTCACAGACATATTGTTTTATGTAGAACGTTTTCAAGTTGGTAAATTTGATATTGTGTGTTAAAACCAAGGCCTTCATCGTTGCGAGAACAGTCGATCCAGGCTTCGATCAGGCATGCAGTGACAAAGTGAAAGTAAAATTCTTATGCGTAACTTAACGATTTCCGTAAAACTCTATTCATAGCTGGTATTATTCGATGTTGCTGTACTATATCTCATCAATTCAGATATCGAAAACTAACAAAATCAAATTTAAAATACCAAATTCAGCCTTCGTGTTATGTAGTGCAGACACAACACGGAACCTGTAATCAATCAAGCGTCATCGGAATGTTGAAGTTGCAACAAAGTACAACCATGTATAATTTACATGAATACACTAATGAGTAACAGAAAATGGTACAACATTAACAGTGATGCAAAAGCCTGCAAATAGCTGTAGACTTGTCTAAGTTGCTTTTTATTGATATACCTTCGGCAATTTTCCTGAAACAAAATACTTCCCATTGAACGAGTATCTTTCTGCTGGCGTGTTTGCCATAGTTTTGCCGCATGTCTGCAGTTTTACTCGTACTGTAGGTTCGTATCTTTAATATTTTACTTAAATTCCTACTATTTCATACTATTTAAGAGTAACTGTCTTAATCGATGCACATTTATTGTTAATTTATTTTGCAAATAGGTATGTTCAATTATTCCTGCAGATAAGGCGTAAGAATTGTACCTGCTGTCCCCTTTGTATGATCGTAAGTGGCGACTAAATTTGGGATTTGTCTATCTCTTCTTTCTTTACAACCTCCTAATTCATCCCTTGAAAATGCCTCATTTCTGGCCTTAAGTAGAACGTTTGTCCCTGTGAGGAAGGCTTTGGGTTTTTTTCCCGTGGTCGAGACATACCAGAGTCTTTAAAACGGTAGTTGCTACCCCTACATAGCGCTCAGCATATTAAGAGTGGGACGACTGGTTCACTCGTTGTCAGTTTGATATGGTGATGTATCCTGCTGAGTGTATTCGACGGTATGCTTCAGTTAACTAGCACAAATATCGGCTTAATTTCAGGATTATCACAAGGAGACTTAACACGAACATATCACAGCCTCCCAAACACACCTACATACGGGATGACGTCCTTAGATGACCTTAGATAAGATATAAGGTAAGTGATAATAAACCATCTAGATTGATCCCTAAAATACAAAACTGTTGGGTACATGACTGGTTAAAACGGAACAAAAAAGAGACACATGACATGAGGTCGCTAGCCCACTACATGGCACCAACAGTCGATTGATATTGAAAGCCACAATGTTATCCCTGTCGTACTGAAATAGAGGCCAAAGTGATGTGTTGGGGAGAATCAAGTCACAGAATGCAGAAAAGGGAGCATTCTTCCACTCACCAATGTAATGACTTCCCCTCCATCACCAGGATTCTTTCTCCCTGGTGCTCACGGACTGCTACTCACGACAATCAAGTGGCGTCTTTTAGTGAACGTTTATCACATCTAGTGGGATACAGCTGATATATTTTAACCCCTATCCGCAGGAAGGTAATAAAACAGAACTATGTATTTTAAACTGCTATGATTTATAGTATTGCGTCTTTTGAAAAAAATATTGCTGTTGCATTCATCCCCATTTATCTGCTTGATTGGTTTGGTTGATATCGTTTGGTACACAAATCTTGGAAGGAAAAATGCATTTCATGACCATACATGGTTCAAAGCATATATTTCACCACGCTAGACTTGTCATCATAAATATATTTTGAGAAGCATTTTTCACTGGCATTTTATATTTGCTATGTGAGCAAAATAAAACCTCTTAGCCATCTATATGGGTTTGGAAATAGCCAACTACCTGTCGTAACAGAAAGTCGATCGGTAGATATGAAGCTTCAAGGCCCAGCAACTAAAACATTAATTTGGTGGATAGCCAATTCTATAACACAATTTTGTTGCAAAAAGAACTATACATCTCCGTATACTGGACTGATCAAAGTTATCAAAGAGAGCAATTGAAGCACATTACAGAAACAACAGAAGGCGATACAGCAACATAAGATATATCATGACCCACATCCCATGCAAATCTTTCATACATAAATTGATGTATGGAAAATAGGTTTCCTACAGAATATAACCCTTTGTCGATCTAAAGCATGACTATAATTCCTTCTTGTGTGTTTTGTGGAAACCTATTCAACGTAGTCCCTTTGTGTGTTGGAGGAATATGCTCATCATTGATTCCATCTCATCCTCTTTATGGAAACCCTTGTCTAATTATTTATATTTTTCAACTGGTTTAATATCATTTGCGGTGTGCATGCCTTAAACAGGTAGACTGTGTTAGGTATGGATGCGAGTACCCAAACGTACCTATGTATAGAACATTTGTTATATAATTATATATTATACTTCTATCTTCTACTTGTAATTCATACTATGTAAACAGTATAATTCACAGTTGTTTAATGTTTTGTTACGAAGTAGCATGCCTATATATAGTTACTGACTATTTGGTCAATGTTGAGTCGCTTATCTAAATTATTTTGTCCATTACATATCAAATTATACATATTAAGGCATAAATACTAGGTCCTCAAACTATTTGGCGTTTTTTTTTTGTTTGATTGTCGTACAGTGTGATTATGAATAGTAACGATTATCATATCATTACGAAGGGTTGTGAATGATGTGTGAAAGAACTTTACATATCTCCGGTTCCTACTTTTCGAATGGACCCAAACATGCGTGAGTTGGATGGATTGTGTGGAAGACAGTCGACGTCTGACGTTTGTAGATTTAGAGAGCATCGGCAGACCCCCTACACTATTGGCGCAATAAACTATTGGTGCAACATTGATAGAATGTAGGGATCAGAGTGACTGGAGGATAGCTGCATACAGATTGAGACTCCAGCAACACGTCATCCTTCATCTCTAGATGATACGGGGTACCTGAGCACTCTTTTGATTGGTAAAATCATGGGCTTCGGAACAGCCAGACTCCTAAATAGTGTTGACGTCAACAGTTCTTGCGTCACGTTTCCGTTTTCTTATGCTGAATAGACATAAGGGACCTTTGTGATAGGTACTCAATGTAATTTCTATGAGAGTTAGTGAATGAGTTGTTTGTAATTTGTAGAGTATATATAGTATATAGAGGTTATACTTATATGAAAATGATCAGTATGTATGACTTTTTGGTTATGATTGGCCGATTTATTTATTCCTTTATATATTAAATATACACGTCTTTTAATATTTCCCAGCTATCTTAAATACACTTAAATCCCACTAGTCACTGTATGGTCACTACAGGAGGATAAGTCACAGTCCGGTCACAACAGGTGGATAGTCACTATCTGGTCACTACAGGTGGAAGGTCACTGTCTGGTCACTACAGATGGAAGGTCACTCTCTGGTCACTACAGGTAGATAGTCACTGTCTGGTCACTACAGGTGAATATTTACTGTCTGGTCACTATAGGTAGATAGTCACTATCTGGCTTTTACAGGTGGAAGGTCACTTTCTGATCTCTATAAATGAATATTCACACTGGAGAGGTGTGGTTGTTGTCGCGGGCTGTATCCCCGGTCAAGTTTGTTTCTTTTCTATATTCCCGCGACGACGTAAAACAACACAGGGTCCATACGAAGGTTTACAAAAGTCTCTGTAATACTGACTACTAGCAACAGGACCTAAAAAAACAGTATATCAATTATGACGATGGATTCATATACATTTTGTACGTATATATAGTTACCATACAGGATCAACTGTCCATTGCACGTGATGTTCACACAGAACACGCGGTACTAACAAGTTACCACACTAACTACAGACGCTGCCCACATAGGATCTTCAATGAAAACCTCAATGCCTCACATATGTATCAGAGTACTATCACATAGGTATTATTGCCGCCATCACGACTACAGCATCGTATCTTTTTTTGAGCTGAAATATACGTACGTAAGACTTACTATTCATACCAATATTTCAATATGTAATGTTAACTACTTCCAAACATCCTTCATCCCGTTGCTGATCGTTAAAACTATTAGTATACAAGTATATCATGAGTGTTTGTGCAATAGTCCAGAATATTTTTCACGTTGTACTGGTAATCGACAGATTTCGGCCTCATACAATAGAACATCGGTCGATTACCAGTACCGAGGGTCAAATATTCTGGACTATTGCACAGACGCTCATGATAATTATCTACCAAAAAATAACATTATTTGATAATCATTGATATTGTTAAACTGCTATGTTAAACCATGGATATTAATTGGCTTGTTTATCGCCGTGTATTAATATTGTTATCAAAATATACACCTACTGTGTGAGCATTGGTAAACATTGATATACTCAGTGCAACGAACAGTTACGGTGAAATATAATAACACAAGTAAAACAACAAAATATATATGACAGATTCGTAACCCCAATCTGTAGTTTGTGCTTGCGTTTTACATGTTAAATTTGGATGATCAAATCATGGCTACAGCCCAACGTTGACTAATCGGTAGTAGCTAATACTACACCGAAAATGGGTGACCAAATTACGTGTTGGTATGACTAGATAACGAAAAAAAAGAAAAATTAATTATTAAGTATATATAAATATAATATGTGACTGAATAGAACAATAAAAAAAAGATGTGACCGTGACAGCTGTATATTCGTGTTTGTATCCATTAGTATGGGAGGCTGTGCTTTGTTCACATTCGTGTTCTTGTGATAGCGCGAAACTGATACGAATTTTTATAGTGCTATCTCACTGAAGCATATTAATATCCAAACAAATATTTAATTGCTATTGCTGGGTCATTTAAAACAACGTTTATATTGTCACTTCAATTATTCCATTTTGTAGATACAACAACTCTTTATCCCTCAGCGCTATCACAAGGAGACAAAATACAAATAAGCCTCCCAAAACACAACTCGCCTCATGCATGCATCTAGCACACAAAAGAGGTTGTTATGAAATGCCATTAGCTGTTGGTAGGACGTTAAACAATACACTCACTACATATATCTTCTTTATGTAATTACAATGTGTGTGACACACAGTTAAATGAGAACAATTGTGTAACATTATCAATATCAGTGAGAGCTGGTTGTTGATGATGTTGGTAGAAATAACTTCATATTCCTACCTGTTTTCGGTGTTATAGACAACTTCTATACATGTGTTCCTTGAGTCTCCCTTTATGTTTTACTCCTAAAAACACTTGACACCCTGAAAATATCGATTACAAAATTTGACGGGAGTATAATTGTTTATCGTTCTCCTTAACGCAGTCTTTTATTTGATCACCTTTTCAAGTTTTCAAAGCTGGTGTACATAATAAGCATGATATACAGTTATGGATTTTCTTAATGCAGTTTTCGAAAACGTCTTCTTCTTCTTCTTCTTCTTCTTCTTCTTCTTCTTCTTCTTCTTCTTCTTCTTCTTCTCTGTATTCCAATATTGTCCAGAGACAATTTTGACTAATCTCCTTTTTGAAACAAACAAGCCAGATATATACCCAGGCTACGTGTCTGTAGTTTGACGCGTTAAGTAACGGGAACATCTCTTTCGGTTTTACAGTTATACACGTATTTATCAGAGTCAGATTTCGATGGGTCAGTTCATGAAAGAGTTGTCACTCTTTGTGTGTGTGATTATTTTAATGTTCTCCGGATATCTCCTCTCACCTATTAAAACGATCACTGGGTCGGTTTTATTCTCGCATATAAAACTTATAATGCTGCGTACTGACTTTTTCACTATCTCTATTGGTGTAAGCATTTTATATTACTTGAAAGCTATTAGCCCATTCAACAAAATTAAGCTAACCGTTGCCACTTGATTTTAACTTTATGTCAGCGTTGATATCTTATCTTCTTGTTTGTGCGATATTGTTCAAGTACGTCGATATTAGCTTTACATTTTTGTTGTATTTGATGTTTTATTTTTACCTACTTTACCTATCATTTATCGGCCCTAATAATCTTTTTCTGTATTGATGTGCTGTCAATAATCCAAATGATCAATCCGCTTTGATATTCCGCTAGGGGCGGATGAAAGTCAGAACTCCTCGCTATATGAAAACGGCAAGTTTCTCCGACCCGACCTGGGAGATTATGTCGAGAGCGTTTTTCACTAAACAGACATAGCGAGTGTTTCGATTACGCACATATATGTTATATAGATAGATCTGATACATGCATTACTATCTTAAAATGATAATTAAATGGAACAAAAATTCCACGAAATTTGACTGTCCAGATTGGCTCAGTAAAATGTACAAGGTATATTCAGTATATCTGTTAAACTGTTGCAGAATATATCACATGAAAAGTATGCATATTTGAAATTAAATGTGACTACACACTAGTGAAGCAGTCTATACATGTTAATTGGTATTAATTAATAATGCACACTTTCACTTATAAATACATGCACAAACAATTAACACACAATTGTCTTTTGTTTTTGTTTTTTGTTTTTTTTCGTTACACCATGGCCAGCAATATTTCGACAGATATATGAGACCCTTAGAAAAGTAACTGCATCTACATGTGTTTATGGTCACCTTCAGGCTTGTGAGAATTTCCTTTTTGTCTATTATAGCCATGCTAAATATAGCATTTCCGCTCAAGAAAGCGAGAGGTCGCCAGTGTGAGCCCAATAACATGCAAGCTATTTTTACCCGTTTCTTTTGACTGGACTTGAATAAAATTAAAATACATGCATGTATAAATAATGTATCCACTCAGTTCTGAACTAAATAGAAATTTATATTGTGGTCATTATTTATGACCAATCCTAAGCTAAAATGCATCTCGTTTTGGTACCAATACCGAACACTGCAGCATTCGGACTGACATTGTTATATTTTTTTTATTATACACAGGTACTTTGTCAAGGAACAACATTTGCCTGACGTAAACGAACAAAGGTTGATATAACGGCCTAATGAACCAGAACTCTTAACGACACAAAATATTTACGTCTGCGTATTTAACAACGTCAAATCAGCAGCGTTTGTACTACTTCTTCATTTTGCGTATACATTTATAAGTGAAAAATGCATATAGGTGTGAAAGATGAGATTATCTGCCTTCCTAAAGAGAATGCTTTTACATATACTTTATTGCTGGTGCATTAGTAAGTCGCCACACCAACGATATACAAGCGACATTGTAAATCGATTACCAATCAATTTTAGTATCCGAGGTATATATAACTCTGTGTTAAGATGTTGACAACAATTTTGCATGGTGCTCGTGCGTTGTGTTCTGAACTAGCACCGATATCTTTGCTCATCCTTCCAAACCAGATATAGACAGAATTATGCTAATATATTAGAGAGCGATGTTACCGCCTCTGGTAGATAGCTACACTGGCTGAGCAACTGATGGGCTCGGTCAGTCTCTAGTTTCACTCTCACGGTGTACAGTACGATGCGCGCGTTGTGTAAGAGTTGATTCGCTTTGGTTCTCTACTGTGTTGGTTGACTTGGTGGCCAGAGATCTACGCCCGAGCTTTTGCCTCATATAAACGTTTGTCGTATTATAGACAGAATTTGGATAAGGATATAATTTTCCTGGGTCAAGATTCGTGTGCAGGTAAGATTACTTTTTTTTCAATATGAGGGAAAACTTTAAATATATATTCATCATAACAATAAGGAATCTCTATCATAATTTTCATTTAATTAATTAGGCCAATTTTGTTAGTTAAATGCTTTCATTACCAATGTCTAATAATGTATTCTTTTCAATAATTAACTTGTAAAAAGTTTTTAAAGCATGTTAAAAAGCAATGTGTTCGCAATGGACTTAGGTGTCTTATAGCTGATATAGTCATGAGATGTACGTTATAACACCCCGATTGTTCCGAGATCTACTTGTACTTATTATCTAGTCATGAAAAGATTTAAAGTCTAATTTACTTTCAAATAAGTTGATATCCGTCCATATTTTCAATGTTAACCCCGCATATTCCCTTGCTATATATTTTCAGTTCAAATATTATGCTTCGCATCTGATTTTATATTGTATTTAAAGTAGTCTATAAGTCAGAAAATAAAATAAAATCTCTATTACAAATTTCACAAACTCCAAATATTTGACTGAAGATATTGCGACATTAAAAATGATATTAGCATACATTAACAGTAGTTATCAATGTATCTCGTGACGATGTTAAACAATACTTTAACCATTTATATCTTTCATTACATTAACACTACAGTTTATATAGAAAAAAACTTATGTTTATCCATCAAAAATAATATATACAATTGTATTGTTTGTCATATAAATATTGAAATATTTAATATGATAATTGTGAATGATTTCGAGGAACTTGTGTTTTACTTCATCGCACAACATTTGGCGCGCTTTTGAGGCAACATAACGGATATTTGAACAAAAGGATCGTTTACAAAAAAGGCATATGATTTAAATTGCATATCACACACGTTCTGCAGTTTTCACTAATTCAGTATTTATTGGTATCAACACGCCAGTGAACTTTCTCAAAATGAAACTGTCCTCTGACCATATGTTGTTAAACACTAGCTATTGGTTAGAGGCTTACATGTAGTTGGACAAGTTGCATGGTATAAGTATTGTACTGTTTTACGGCCAATCGACACTTTTGATCATTTAGGGCAAACCAACTCCATATTAAAAGGACGGTCACAGAAAGAAAGAATGTCAAAATGAAACTAAGATGATAAAAGACGAAAATCGAAATATCACTGAAATCAAAACAAATCACATTTTATAGTATAGTTCTATTGAACTCAAATGATAAATGTCCGTGATGCATAATTTTTATCGAATCAGCATTTCATAGACGTAATGTTAACAAATGTCTCTGGAGTCTGTTTGAATCTGATAACTTATAAAGTTCATGCCATTAAAAGGTTTATCGCAGGCATGACAGAAGGGAGAATTGTCCTTTTTTATTCTTTTGACTTTATGAACAATAAATACCCTGGAAACAAAATGTCAATTGAAAAAATTAAATGGGATATTGTAACTTTACCTAGCGACAAAAAAGTTGTAAGGGTATTTATTTTACGTGTTTCTTTCGTAAATGTTATCTTTCTAAAACACTGCATTGGATTCCCTTCAATTCTAGGTACATTATTACCAACCATACCAAATAAAAGGAAAAGTAGCAATATCCCTTTAGCTTTATTTCTGCCATTAACTCATCAGAATACAGAATATCCCAAATGTTGATAGTGTTCGTGATTATATCTAAACCAGAAGAAGTCCATATCGGTGTATAACGACTATTCCCGAAGTCCATCTAGTAAATCTGTAGCTAATTCTTTACAGCACTGATGTGCCGCAGTCGCATCATTATCAATAGAGGGTGGGACAAAATGTCAATTATCATGATAAAGTCGTTAAATGATAGATATGTCCTTCATGTGTGTCAGGAAATTCTAACGTAGCAAATTTCGCCCTAATGGTTATAAATGTACGACCCATATAAGATACCACGTAAGTATTACATGGTATATTTATGGAATAACGCATCCTGCATGTTCGCATGCATGTCGCACGTACGGAAGACCGTCCTTTAATGACCTTAGAACGTTAAACAACGATAAACCAAACCCGCATGCTTTTCTGGCCTTAATTACAAAGTAAATGAAAATAGTGGTTCTTGTTTTAACAACGAATCGTGGTCTTTTGCCAAACTATAGACAAATACAACCTGTCAAAGGTACTTATCATTTGGAAGTCTATTGCATGTCATCAGTTGAAGGAGATTCAAGTTCCGTGGTCGTATTATCATGAATATTTAAGAGTTGAACTGAGTACAATAGGGTTACAGATACATAGAATATCGCCCGTTCGAATTCTTAAAATTCGCGAACATGCCCCTCTGAGTATGATTACTTGCAAAAATTGGTAATTTCGTATCTAGAATAGTGCTGATAATAATTTTGTGACAACTTCATGAAGATGCTTTATTTTCGTAATGGCCTATGTGACTATATATGTTAACAGAAAACTGTCCGGAGCTGTTGATACCGCAAGTAACTTGAAGTCGTTGTTTTCAACCTATAACACATTTATTAAAATGCAACAAATATGTAAATTAGCGCGTTGACCTAAAGTATTAAGTTTACATTAAATTAATCTATCATTTCTTGGTTGGTTTCTCTGCGGCACAGTAACAAAGGCCACTACATACACATGTAACTAGAGATGTGATAAAATGGTTTGGAATAAAATTTCGCTAACTCTTTTCAATTAGCGGAATGGCGAGAGAAATTATCAGAACAGATCTGCTGTTTTGCTAAGGCGTAGTAAGTTAACTAGCAGATTGTTTATTTGTCTGTTCTGTTATTTGGTTTTCATGTATACAGCATACCTTAACTAATATACAGAAAAGGTGCCGACATAAATATATATATATATACATATAACTGTAGAAACAAAAGTTGTTGTTATTTACACTTTTAAAGAATACTGCTATTACTTTCGGCCTTTAGTTAGTTGAGCGTTCGTCTATGCGAGGGAATCTTTGGGTTATTTCCCCTGGCCGAGACATACCCGAGTCTAAATATGGTAGTTGTTGCTGCTTAGCGCTCAGAATTTTTAACATATGCATACATCTCATAAACTGTGGACACGGCCTTAAAATTACCATAGCTGTTGATAGGATGCATAACAATACGAAACCAAAACTATCTGGTCATTTTATTTCATAAACATAAATTATTTATGCATCGGATCGTTAAAAATGTACTCATATCAAAAAGTATAACTCGGTTATAGACTAACATTTAAAAGTCATTTGATCTAACCTTGCCCTCTGGCCACGTGATGAATTGAAATCAAAAGTAGATCTAGCAACTTAATCAGCACTGACATTTCAAATGGAAGATATTTAAACGGATTATCAGATACATTAGTTCGGCGAAATAAATGACAAATTGCAAGAAGTTTGAGTATATGTGCAAACCTTTGGGCAAAACATCCAGTGTTTTTTACATTTAGTTTGGCATTCGTCACTATTAAATGATAATTCTTGTTCTGTCCAATTATCGAGACATTACAGTCTTCAAAAGGATCCTTCGTGCCGATTGTTTAAACGCCATCATTCACAAGGGTAATTTTGGTTTGGTCTGATTTTGCATTAGTAAACGTCCTTTCAACAGCTACGATGACTTAAGGACAGCCTATGTTTCCCCACATGGACTATCGCTTTGCCTAAAAGTCTAACGTGTTGAATTGTCTGAGGTCCTACTTACATGGAAAATGGTTTGATTTAGTATTGCTGAACGTCCTTTCAAGAGCTATGGTATCGAAGGACGTCTTCCCATGTATGTTTTGGGAGGCTGCAGTATGTTTGTTTTCGGCTCCTTTTGATAGCGCTCAACTGGTATCGATATAATGCTACCTCGGCGAAGAATGTTTCCCATGAAATCCAGCAGAGCTTCACTTGTCCTGTCATATAATGTTCTGTCAACGAGTGAACCAGTCGTCCAACTGCCAAAACTACTGAGCGCTTAGAGGAGTATCGACAACCATTGTTATGGATTAGTATGTCTTGGCCAGGTGATATGACCTAAAGCCTTCATAAAAGGGGCGAAGGTACAAATATATAGGTCTGCCCTGCACCTGTTATTGTTGCCCTCACCGCTCAATTGCACGGGGTGACTTAATTTGGGATACTATCTTCTTTCTACACAACTTATTCATTTTACTGTTTAAATTGACACTGTTTCACTTTTTGCGTTCGCCCTTTTGGTTATGTTTTCTGGCGATACATACCAGAGTCTATCAAATATTAGTTGCTACTCCTGCTAAGTGATTCCTCCTTATTTGATTAGGACTATTGGTTCGCCCTTTTTCAGTGTAATATGACTGTTCTGTTTAGACAGAAGGGAACAGATAAAATCCAAAATAAAATCGGCTCCTACGATCATGCAATAGAGTCAGTAGGTACAATCCCTACGCCCTCTTGCAGGTCTGTGTATGGATAAGAATGATCTTGTTTGCTTTTTGTACAGAGTAGATACTAATTATTTCATTTTAACGTGTATGTTTGGTACATAGGCATAACGCCACAGACAGATGAGCTTAAGAATATACGTTCCCGACCTATTTGACATGTATAACAGGAGAAAATCAATCGAAATACTATAAAAAATAATGTTCCGTAAAACAGTCGTAAAGATGATGAATAATTAATCAATACTATTTCAATGTTGCTAAGTTGTACCGAGCTATAATGTAGGTACTATATATCTTGATATAAAGAAACAATATACATGTACATCTCATGCTAGAGGAACAAGCATATCATTCCTTTAACGAAACTTTTTTTGCAGTAATGTAAGGGGTGCGTTAATTAAATCCAAAAGAAAAGCTGAATGAATTGCGAAATTTTCATCAGAGTAAATGGGTTATTAGCAAATCTCGCGAGATGCTTCCTCTAAATTGCAATATTTAAGAAGTGATGTTTGTATGATAAGATGTTTGATTATCTTTCTTTAAAATTTGTTCTGTGTAATAGTCAATTAGGACACCACACAACTAAACTAATGACACCATCAAATTAAAACAATAAATATTAAAAGTTGGGGAAAACATGAGAACGGGTTGTAAAAAGCAATAATGCTTTAAATCTTTATCAAACTGATTTAGCCTATCGTTTTGTCATTATTAAGTAAGCCAATCATTAATATTTGTCCTTTCTTACCTCACTTCTCTACCTGTATGTGGTTTGTTTTTCTACAATAGTTATTTCGTTGACATCAGAACTCGTATGATACTGGTTCTGGCAATATCCTTGCCTATTACAAAAAGCTCTATTTGAAAAGTTTGAAATATCGAATTCATAATCAAACCTGAATGTTGTCGGTCAAATCCGCCATCCACGAACCCTTTTGATTACTATATTTGTTCAGCGATTTACGAAAGTATACAGTCTGTTTGCATCATGCGATTTGTGTTTTGATTTGAATAGTGTTGTCAATATTTAGTGGTGCTAACGACCTTTTCCACGATGAATTAATAAGGTGTAACCACCATTATTGAATTGCACAACCTAAAGTGATACGAGAAACTAAATAGCTTCCATACCATGATGTTCGTTTCAATGCGAGTGTCTCTGCCAATTGGTGGTCAAAGTCTATTCACAGAGAATAAAACATTGAGAAAATGCCAACCGTAATTACCAACGTTGTTGATAAACTTTAGATTGAAGAAAAGTATATATAAGAATAGCAGCATCAAATTGATAATAAAATCTAGCTTGACACAAATATGGCGGATTGTTCCAGAACAGTGTAGGCGGGATATCGATATATAAGATACGCTTAAATGATTTGTTCATAAGGTTATCTATGAGAAATATCGATGAACATTTGCATATTTAGGAACGGTTTTCTTGGTGATAATATAATACCGATTAGTGAATATCTAGAGGCTTTGCAATACGATGGCTGGATATATTTTGCGTTGCCGATAACAATTGACTGACTCAAACACGAGTTCACACTTTGCGTTACAATGGATGTTATAATGTCTCTCTAACTTCAAGTGATTAATGTTTTATAGATCATATATCTAAGTACTGCTGAGATGCTTTATTGATAGGTATTTTAGCGCTCGTGTATTGATTAATTTGCATAATGCTGACATGCGCATAACAATATATGAAGGGTAGCCAATATTTACATATAACAAGGGCTACGTCATCGGTACAAAGCTCGGCTCACATTGTATATCACTTTCTACATTACATTAGAATTAGGGGCTGAGGTCATCAACTGGAATCGATTTTGCAATAAATATATACTGATATTTTAACAAAAGCATGATGCAATATCAAAAGATAAAAAAAGACATACATAATATATTATGTAATTAAATTAGGTTTTGCATTGTAGAAAGTATTGAAAGTAACATTATTATGAAATATATTTGACTCTGGGAAATCATAACTTACCAAAACAGCAACACCTAAACAAAAGATAGGAACCCTATTACATTTCAAAAGGAGTTATCTGATGCCTTTCAACACTTTTAGTACCGAAAACTGTGTCGAAAATGTTTTCAAGAAAACCGAGACATTTCCTCCAAAAATATTCCAACTACGAATAGTGATAGTTAATTTACTTGGTTAATTAGTTTTCAATACTGTTAACATATGCAACATGTTAAATTCTCTAAAAGCTGTTGGTTCGTATCACAAGATTTGAGTAGGCACAACCACTATGAGTTTCTCAATATATATTTACATTTTTTCAGGTTTCGTTTGTTTGATGTTCCATTTTTTGTCCATTTTTTACACACCATCTTATGACCTTTTAGTGTTGATGAACCGTTGGGAATTCTGAACTAATTAAATCCAGATCAACTATTCAAATATTTCGAAACATGAAGCAAACAGTATACATCTACATATGTTTTATCTTTAAGATTCCGTTATTTTGGATGCCCATTTTCTACAACTAATTAACGGTCCAACAGCAATGAACTTACATCAGGTCAGAAACGTCAGCAAGGAATGTTAAAGTTAAGATACATGTATCTTTTATACAAAACGTATTTCATGTTAAGATGTCAAGCACTTGTACAGACTCGGTCTCAAATATATAATGAAGGAATACGCAGATTTGAAGATGAGGTACCATGCATTAAATGTTTATTGATAATGTTATATAACATGAATATTAGATCTACATTGCTTCGGCATATAATAAGTACATGTGAATACTCAATAAAATGACTGAAAGAAACCCAAAATGTTTGATTTTTTTCAGTTTTTAATCTTATATTTTTATCCACGAGTAATATATTTGAAGAGCGCCTCGCATAAAACGGAGTTCTCTGATAAGGAAGCCGCAGTTAGATAAACTATTAGAAAAAATGTTAACACATCACCTTCTTGCTGCTGAAATATGCATTTGATGTTGCGGTTAATATGATTTTATTTTTGAAGACCAGCAATAAATATATATAATGCAGCATTAACATGTGTCTCATACAATAGTAATATATAAGTTATTTACGTTATGGTATTTCAAGATCGATACACGAATTTTGATATGACCATTATCCATATATGTGTAAGTTTGTTAAATTATAACAGCGCTTTAATAATACAATTGCACTTAATACCGTAATAATACGGTAAAGATATCCCGTCTTGCCATATCATAAAAGCCTAACCTCAAATAGAGAATATTTATACAACGCAATTGTATACATCTCTGCCAGGGACAGAAATCATATCTGTCTAACTTAGATGAACGCTTAACCGAAAGGAAAACGCAATGTATCGTATATTCAAATATATTGTGCACTCATCAATGAATTATTAAGGTCGCCTGTTACGAACCTCATTCCCCAACATCGAAGTGTAGCAACTGATACAGACCATGTGAATAATTCACTGTTGTTTCCACTAACATGTCGAATATACCTTTAGAATGCACTTAATACTTACGTCACAAATAGATCTTATTAAATCTGAAATGGTTTTGTCACGTTTTGTTAGTAAGTGTACATTGCAAACAAGTTTGAATTGGATTAGCTTCCTTTCTTCTACTTTTTATTTTTGGATTCCACATTCATTTGCAAACTGCTTTAGGAGTGCAGATGAACCTAGAACATTGTATTGGTTAGAGAATGCAAGCTCACAGCTAACACCATTCACATTGTACTCGGCAACAGGATGATGCTTGGTGCAACAGTGATTCAAATGAAAGTGTGCTTACTGTCTTTTTTGTTGTTAATGCCCAGATATCCATGATAGGGGACTATACGTACACACATAACGCCAGTTTACCAGCACACTTTATCCCTTAGAGACAGAGAGAGTGAGAGAGAGAGAGTGAGAGAGAAGGGCAGAGGTTAAGGTTAATATGAGTAGCCCTCCATCTCAAAAAGCTGACACGTCCTTTAATAACCCTAGCACTTTATAAAACGTTATGCAAATAAACCAAACCTAAACAAAAGGGTTTTGATCAAATTTCACACAATTACAAGCAAACAATATTTTGACTAGTTTGAGTTTCAGCCTTGTTGGGCCAAGGTCATCGATACTATTTTCAAAAAATACTTTGTCAGCACTCTAGCGGCTTGATTTTGATCAATCTTCAACCAATTATAAAGGACTATGATATCTCGGACAAGTTTAAGTATCATGATTGTTGGATCAAGGTACCTTTTACTTTAGAATATCCTTTCAGCGCTCTGACAGGTTCCTTTAAGATATTTTCATCAAATCTTAAACTCTTATTTAGAATTAAAACATCACAGACATACATGAATGTCAATGTTGTAGGGTCAAAGTTACTATCACATGTTTTCAGAAAATCATTGTCAGCGCTCTAGAGGCTTCATTACTTAAGAGATTTGGATCAAACTTCTAAAGGACCAGAACAGAAAGCGGGGCCGGTAGGGGAATTAATACAAAGAATTATCTATGGCAGGTCTATATTTATGAGATATATATTGCTAGGGAGGTTTCCGTGCATGCTATCAGCTTGTTAAATTAGCTTAACTTTACCCAAATATATCACTCTACACAACTATTGTTCGCTTATTGCATGTGGTTTGACGTTTAGATTTCAAGTTAGTGGTAAGGATTGGTTCGCCTTTACCGAATGCATGTGCTAATCTCAGTGTGATAAAAATTTGAAAGCTCATGTTATTTGACCCGTTATTATTTGAGCCGACCATTGTTATCTAATTTCGTAAATAGAATGTAGCGCAATACTAAACTAAATACGGTGATATTGTATTAAACATGAATCGGCATACATGTCAACGCATGGGGTATAGTATTGTAATATCGCAACAGTAACGACTGTCTTTAACGATATATCGACAATGTCTACATATCAGATTGGATATGTTTTATATAAAAATACATGTCCTTAACAATATATCAACACTTTGTTTATATAAGATGGGAGACACCATCGTGATGTTTAATGTGTTTGGTTTTTTAATAAAAAGGGATGTCTTTAACAATTAATCAACAATATACAATATATGGGAGCCACCCCCGAGATATATGATATGTTTTCTATAAAAAAGCAATATCTTTAACAATAAATCAACAACGTCTTCATATAGGATGCTAAAAACACCGTGTCATTTCATACTGTTCCCCAGAAACCTGTGAGTAAGTGTTGTATCAGTTAAACTCTATTCGATAGCCAGTACTGAATTTGTTTGTAGGATGTCTACACATGGGTATATATACAAAGCAAATTATATATATATAGCTACAGTATTCCAATCATTAGTTCTCTGGGACTCTACGGGTATTATCCATTGGGGTTTAAAGCACAGTAGACGGTCGTGCTGCATTTTCGAATTAATTTAACGATGGAAATTGTAAATGCAGCAACTAAGCTAAAAACTCATCGAATTTGCTATAAAATTACCAAAAATTCGTAAACTTGACGTTCATGGCATGAACATGTGCATACAATTTAACTGGCAATTATATATTCGCCTGGTATATATAATTGTTTGGCGCTCTTTCGTTCTATCGGATTAGTCTAATAATAAATTGGCGAACACACAGTTAGGTTGATACCATTTTAGACCAATGTTTTTTTTCGCAAAAAGGTCTTAAAATTACGGTTCACATAAGTACGCTTACGGTATATACATGAACTCATATTTGGTTGACAATTTCCGTTTGGCGGGCATGCAAAAATCATTTTATGTTCGGAAAGGTCATGCATAATTAACACATACATAGTTACTTTCGCGACACGATCAATACTATACATTAGACCAGGCTACTCATGACGAATTTATCCAAAAATGTCTGACATTTATTTTTAGAAATTCAAAATATATTTATACAAATTACGACTTTTATCAATTGAAAATGTCTTTTTACCGGTATATTTCATTATTGCAGAGCTGTTAATTATTCAACTAAATACGATTTCGGTAAAATAAAGCGGCATTTGAGCATTTTCTTAACCTGGACCCAAACAACATGCTAAGATATATCCCCGACTCAATCTTTGTCAAGTCAGTAATTGCTCTCCTGTGTTTTCAGGAAATATATATTCCTCGCCATAGCATTACTAGTTTTAACACCACAGCACCAAGGAACGAGTCTAGCGGCACTGTAGTAGTAATCAGATAGGGCCATATTGGTAAAGGCTTTAATCCTTTCATTTGTGGGTGACAAGCCGTAGTTTATAGTAGCACTAGGAAGGAAAGCTGTGATATTGGCTTAATCACTACCATTGACCTATCCACATTATCATCAAAAGCATTGTCATCTTGCATTCTTTAATATAACAACATAAAGTATATCACTTTCTACTATTATCGTCAGTAGTATTGTATGCTTACATTGTGTAATATAACTACTTAAACAGGACTGCTTTCCACTTTTATCATCAGAGGTATTGTTAGCTTACATTCCGTACTCTAACTACTTAAACGGAAAAACGTTTCACTTTTACTAGCACAAGTATTGTCAGCTTAAATTCTTAACGATAACGACATAACGGAGACCACTTTCCACTTTTATAAGAAGTATTGTCAATTTACATCCCTACTATAACCACGTAAAGGAGAACACTTTACACTTTATTAAGAAGTATTGTCATCTTACATTCTATACTATATACTCCCGTAAAGGAGAGTGGTTTCCACTTTTATTAGCAAAAGTATTGTCAAATTACATTCCCTACTATACTCCCGTAAAAAAGAACGGTTTTAACTTTTATCATCATAAGTATTGTTAGCTTACATTGTTTACTATAACCACGTAAAGGAGAACACTTTACACTTTTATCAGAAGCATTGTCAGTTTAAATGCTATACAATTACCACAAAAATGAGAACGCTTTCTACTAAACATTCTGCATTAGTATACCCGACACTGTAGCTTTCTTTGTTGGTTAAGATTGTAAATGATTAGTGAAACCTGGCATTTATCTAAATCCCATTGTTACGACCAATAACGTCCAAAGATATGAAAATGAACATACAATGTGAATATTAACTATGTCGATAAGAAACGTCTTGCACTGATTAAATCCCTTTATTGATATTTTGTTATGTCAATACAGTTCCTGTATGGTAGCTTAAACTTTGCAAATCATATGCAATAAAACAATACCGTAAGCTATTATATGATTTGCAACCACGGAGTTTTAGATTTTCAGCTTTTAACATTTTATTTTCATTTTGTGTTTTATTTATTTATCTATTTTTTAACGTCCTTTCTAATATGGGCCATAATGTAATAAAATTTACGGTTATAAAACAAATCGAAACAATGCGAATTCTCTCCTTGATATGGCGGACTAAATTATTGACATTGTGATAATTTTGTAATACTAACGCTCAATGACAAATAAATAAATATTTGCTATCTATTTCCCGATCGAGCTTAGACACCCGAACGGATTTCCTTGTATCGTGTAGATGTTGTATTGTCACTTAATTAGAAGGAGTGCCGCGTCACATACATCAACCCGATGTGCTATCGATAACGTTGGTATAGACCTCTATCAGCTTAGTAGATACCACCACTGGTGGTTTTTACTGCACGTATCTTTTATTCTGATTTCCGGTGAGCACCTACGTTTATGATTATTAACAGAAAACCAGTTTCGTAGCTCGCATCGCCTACAGAGAAACCTTATCTATTGAGGACACAATTCATGATACACGCTATTTATCTTAACAGCTGTTATAGACAATGGTCACTACTGCACGCGCCTTAGCCTCAATTTTATTCTTGTACGTTGTGTGAGCTACGTGATATGTCATTACGATACGGAGACCCATCGGGACCAACTTAGCATTGTAAACACCTTGATTTTTATTTACCAATGGGTTCTCATTATTAAAGGAATGATCAAGGAATACAAGGAGCCGACACGCGAATAACACATGCAATAAATATCTTAATGATAATAATAGTCAAACCTCGTTGTATCAAACTCCGAAAACTCGAAAACCCTGCTTAACTCAAACTCAACTTTTGTTTAACCTCGTACTCTCCGGACATACTTATTTCATGGCCTCATTAAGATAGCGAGGTTTGACTCATAAAATATGGAATGTTGTGAATAATGAATATCTGCATCATAGGGCTGTTTTGCTAGGACTCTTCAGTGATCTAGGTCAGGACGATTCCAGCATGTCAAATCATATGTTAAAGGATGTATGCATCAATATTATACTTTTTTCAGTTGAATGGATTTTGTTCTGTTTTCTGGATTTAAAATATTTTTTTATACAAACTTAACTAATGTAACGGTCGTACCAATATCAAGATTATATCGATTTAAAACCAGCAGCCATAAATATTTCTTAGTGAAACCGTAACGAAATAAATAAATGCATAGGCCTTGACCTATAAGCCAGAACAAACCTCTATTGGAAGTCCAAATAGGCCGGATTTCCGTGAATGGAAGCGCGTGAACATTACCTCAATGGATTGTAATTAATCAGCAGAAATGTCATCCTGTTTGAGGAAGGGAATTACATGCTTTGCTGATCTATAGCAATGACTAGTGTGTAGCCTGTCCAATCTTCCTATAGGGAGACGCACAAAAGAGAAATATTGATGAGGCTGTAGCCAGTCTCACTACCGTGGCAATATGAAAATGGTATGGCTAGGAGACTTGCATAGCATACCATCCATTCGTCTTCTAAAAATCAAATCAGGGTTTTACACTAAAGAATACATGCACTAAAATATGTACGTATGATTAAACTGAAACGATGAACTGTTGTAAGCATTACATTAACTACATTCCATAAACTTTCGAATGTTATCGAATCAATTTGGGCGATATTTCAATAAAAGACACTGGTCAAAAATTCTATGATGAAACGAACGTCTTCAAATCTGGCCCTGATTGTTTTGTTTTAAATCTGCACTCTGTCACGAAATGTGAAATTGAAAAATGGTTAACTTTGGTCCGACAAGATAGTTAGACTTCATACATATATCCCCATAATAGATAGACTTGCCTGTAACTGTATATTTGTCTCTTGAGACCAATGTTGTTGCCAATCGTTTTTAATGTAATATCGTACGGGGTGTCTAAAATAAGGCGGCCAGAGTGGTATTTATTGAAATGGAAGTTCATACTTTTTTTTCAGTGTTAAAAGGACAATAAACAATAGCGAACAGCAGTGATCAACGTTAGTTAGTATACAGTCATACCTGTAGATAGGTATCTTTATAGACAGGTTGGATTTTGTATTGTTCAACGTCCTATGGTCATGTAATGTCACCTCTCTAACTAACCCCTGCGAGTGCGATACATATGTGAAGGGAATGCGATGATGTGAGGTTGGGGTATACGCTACAATTTCGAAAATGAAACCTTTTTTTTTTCTTTAGCTGCAAGCAAATACAGGTTTTAACTGTTGATGCAGTTCATATTGTAAATGACCCAGTATCGCTTATTTTGTACAATATGAATAAATATCACAAATCCGGAACGCCTACAAAGATTAATTACTTACACACAGATCGTTGATAATGATTTCATTCACAGAATTACTTGCGACATTGCAAGATTTGAGTAACCACAGTCACTTTTTAATTTTAAACTATATTTGCGTGTACCAAGATATATATACTATTTTACATACTGTTTCGCTTTTGACCAGTTGTGCTAACCATTATTTGGCCATGATTACCTTTATAGTGTTGATGGGCCGCTCAAAATATAAATCTAACATGCTTTTAACGATTGGCCTTTTATGCAGATTTGATTTTGTTTCATCATTGTGTATTAAAATAAATAATGTTAATGATGATTTATTGCCAGTATACACCTTTTTAAGGAGGTTTTAGTCTGTAATTATGGTAGTTCACGATTGATCAGGTATCTATGCTAATTCGCTTCAATTTCTTTATATACAATGTACCACACGATAAGAACATTAAAAAAGTTATATGACCTGACATCAGAAGAATAGGAAATGCGGTATTTTTATTCATTTTCCCTTCATCGTCACTCTGATTAAAACAGCTCTATTGCGTTTCCTTTCACGTGCATAGATTTTATCATGGCAACAGTTGTTTACGTCGCTGAAGCACTGGGATTTTCTTTTCAAATGAAACCGGTTTATTGTTCGCCAATTGTTTGTGCTTAAATTCTTATTATCACAATACAATCTTACCAAGGTATAGATACGAGTTGATTGTACCTGAAAACACAGCACATTCCTCAGGAGAGAAAACAACGGGGCAATCAACATGAATTGCTAATCAAAGGATTTGCCTTTTATGTAGAAATTCCATTTAATATCCATTTCCTCTTAGGCAAACTATTAAACATGCCGACGTATCTTGACGTCTGTAAGCTTTGTTTGTTTATTTTTTATCCCATTATTACTGAATAGAAAAAGAGGTATTTTAGCCAGAACGACGCACGTGAAACACAAACGATTGGATTTGTAAACAAAACCTTTATACACTTTCGCTACAAAATGATTAGCCAGTTAGCTAAGTTTTTTTTTTTTTGTTGACTTTCATCATCCCGCGAGGAGATATGTGTAATATGTGTTTTGATATATATATACTTGTACATAATTCTTTGATATAATTCTCTGTTATGTCTAAACGTGAGGCTTCCATGGCACACTAATTGATCGTGTTTGAAATGAGATCTTCGTTATACAAATATGACGTGATTTTTACTGTCCGCCTAACGGAAATTAAAACTCAGGAAAAATGAACAACATTGAAGATGTCTTAAAATTATTCAAACTATAAAAGCTATAACATTGATTCTGCATCCACGTGTCAAGGTCGTGGAGTTCAGAATCAATTGAGTGAGACGGCTATTCCAAATGAGGGTTAGCATTACAATGGCTGGTAAATGTTTTGTAACGATGTAAAAAAAAATGCCCCTCCGGAATACGACTCTTCCTAAGCTCGCGATTTAACTAGTGCTTAGATCACAAGCGTTAAGTATGAAGTCATATATTTTGTGATCTCGTTAAAATGATTTATTCCTTTGTCCAGTGATGTACATCTCTCGCCACCCACATTTTTTAGATTTGATTTGCACCAAATAGAACATTCTTAACCCCCACACTAGCTTAAACATGTTCATAAGATAACACATTTTCGGGTGAGTATTTTTTTTGACATCGGCACCTGGCATTGGTTAATGGCACTTTTCTCCGCGTTCTGAAGGCCCTATCAGGCTACTACTAGTGTTGCTGTTGTTATATAGTAATAAACGTTAGAGATATCTTAGATATGTAGTTATGGACAGGTGGTCTATATAGACAGGTGTCTGTGTCATTAAGTATTTATATTTATCAACAGCCTCTTAACAGGAAGACTTACTATTAATTATAAACAGGTGTACTTAAATACAAGAGTTTGTTGTTCCATCACTAAATAATGACATTAATCTGCAATATTATTTTAGAAAAATGGCGAAACGTGATATGTAAATGTAGCTTTTTATCCTTTAGTATCCACAATGGAAACGCACTGGATTTTTTTATCCTTTAAACATCTTCAATGTAAATACATTTTTCTTAATTCTTTAGTATCCTATAGGTTCACACATTAAAATAAAATTTTATAGTATCTTATACTTAAATGCAGGTTTTTTCTTTCGGTGTCTTTCAGCGAATTCAGAGAAAAAATATATACCATGGGCTTGTTATAATGTTAGATATGGTAGTAGAAATGATTGTTCTGTAACAGAGAAAATAGCTCACGTCGTGCACACTGTTTAACTAGCACATCTGTGGAGGCACATTTACATACATTATTTACAAAATCTATATGAAGTGTAGGGTTAACTGTTGTCGTGATTGCACAGGTTACATGAAGGGGTGTTCCCAGTGAGAGACGATCGAATGCTAATACATATATATGAAAGAAAACGTAGGTGTACAAATCTTACAAAGTACCAATTAACCCCTACGTAGAAGTCACAGTCGAACTCCTCCGACTCGGTTGAGTTCCTGATGTTATTGACATGATAATTCTCTATAGGATATATCTTTACATAGACGCTACCTTTACAGGAGCAGGGACACAATATGCCTGCGGTATATCACTGCATGGTGGTCGTCGAATGAAAGTGGGCATGGTGATGAATCAGGGATTTTCTCACCTGTCTTCTAGAAAGAGGCCAAAGTAGATCCCAATTGCAACACTTAAGATCTTAAATCTTTCCTTTTTCACTTGCTGTTCTGTTTTGCGGTGCTTTGTTTTCTTACTCTATGTATCTCTTTGACAACTGTTCTCATATGATCCTAACTGTTGCGAGGACGACGGCGTTAAACCCCTGAAAAAACAGGCATGGAGTCACAGTATAGAGTAGCTGGTACTTTTAGATCGATTTTTCTCTGGCACATTAGCCTAGACGTTTCCGTTAGTCGGTATGCATAACGAAAGAGGCATAGTAAAGCGATCCGCGATGAAGTCTAAAATACCAGAATCACCCACTTACTAAACTACCGACAGCATTTTTATATGCCAGTGATACAATTCAACCGTTTGCATGGTTGGAGAATCAATGTGACAATTTCATTATATTGTTGTCATGTGTGTTTGGTGTCTGTTTGAAGAGTGGGATGAATGTTGGTTTTATGGAAGTGATTGTATATGTTGTTTGCGTATTTGACTGATGTTATCTGTGGGTATTTGACTGATGTGATATGTGGGAATTTGACTAATGTGATCTGTAGGTATTTGACTGACGTGATCTATGGGTATTTGGCTTATTAACTGAATGTATTGCTTGTAAATTTGATTGATGTAATGTGTGTGTATTTGACTGACGTGATATGTGTGTATTTGACTGACGTGTTTGTGTGTATTTGACTGACGTAATATGTGTGTATTTGACTGACGTAATATATGTGTATTTGACTGACGTAATATGTGTGTATTTGACTGATGTGATGTATGTATCGCTTGTTTATTGGACTGATGTATGGGATTTGTTTTTGTATTTGACAGATGTATGGGTTGTATGTGTATTCGACTGCCGTATGGGTTGTATGTGTATTCGACTGCCGTATGAGATGTATGTGTATTTGACTACCGTATGAGATGTATGTGTATTTGACTACCGTATGGGTTGTATGTGTATTCGACTGCCGTATGAGATGTATGTGTATTTGACTACCGTATGGGTTGTTTGTGTATTCGACTGCGTATACGATGTATGTGTATTTGACTACCGTATGAGTTGTTTGTGTATTTGACTTCTATTTATGTTCTTTGTGTAATTGACTAATGCATTTGTCCGTGTATTTGAATGATGTGTTGACTGTGTGTTAAAGAATTGATTACACGTGTGTGTTTTTTTATAGCTGTGATCCGTGTATTTTTGTATGTGAATTATTAGGTAAATAAACTGATCATTACCGAACGTTAGAAATAAAAGTAGCGATGTATTTATGTCTACATAATCTGAGTGTTATTTGCGCTCGAATTGTATCTATCATTGTTATTAGCAGAATGACCACCATTGAAGCAACAATATTAATACTGCAAACGTTTCTTTAATACAATACTTTCAAATCTCTTCTCGGCGTTACACCTTCAGAATATTAAAATATAATATCAATACACCAGTTGAGACTACGAACTCTTTGATGGTTATTAGAAGCCATGTAGACCTACCTATTCATTAATAAAAATTTCTTCTCCACCGTAGTGTTAAGTCTTATCTGATCTTACTGCTCATCCTATGTATATTACTTGAATCACTGCAAAACCAGAGCTCGACTGTTATGGCACGATTTTATACAGCAATATCTACAGGAAACAAACACTACGTGAATTAAAATAATTGTCACTGATACTTAAATAAAAGATAATCTTCTTTTGTTTTTTGTTTGTTTGTTTGTTTGTTTGTTTTGTTTTTGCATAACTACTCCAAAATATGTTTCTATATAGCTTATAAACACATAAGATACGGACAGAATTGAATTAATTTTTATTTACGCATTTATGCATAACATGTCGGTCATACTGCTGTCCAGTAAAACGATTTTGCTAGATAAATAAAAACTAACTTCAATGTAACACCTACAGCATGAACAGTATGTTGTGCATATGACTCATTGTAAGGGGTACCAATTGGCTTTCCTAATTCAAACAGCTCGAGTGTTACAAAGAACAAATGTATGTTCTTAATAATTTACAAAAAGTACTGACCCAGCAATATATAGTGTTACCTAGGTCTCTTGGTTGCAAATGTTGTAATGAAGAAATTTTATGGTCACAAAAGTGGCATGCTTATAACTGATGAAAATGATAGAAACATCAAAGTGTTAGTTTTACAAACAACATATGCGGGATGTCGTACCTGTGTCTTCTTTAGATCTGTCTTTAATTATTTAAATGACACAATGTAAGCTATTTTTATGCTGTGTACACTGCAATGAAGGACGGTTCATTTTAACGATTCGCTTAGCTCAAATGTTGAGTTCTTTCATCTTCATAATCATTAAATGTCAATTTAAGATTTTAGACCAGATCAACACAAGCGTAAAACACTGGTAAAACCGATATATAATAGGAAACTGAAACATTTTGAATTTGTCTCAAATGTCCTCTAAAATTATCCACTTCATCGTCCAGCAGTCACGAGTCAGAAAACCGGTACACTGAATGTTTCCAATGAGTTGTAATTGTCTGCATCAAAGTTTCTTTCAATGATATGACTCTAACTTGATTTCAATATTGGCGGCAAATCGGCGTGCATTTATTTTGAGATTGCAAATGGTATATGGCATGAGTAACAAACAACTCCATCAAATGTACTTTTCCAATAGAATACGTATTTGTGGTTTTGCTGCCCGGAGGAATGTATACAATCCATACGCATGCTTTCCTAATCTTGATTGAAACGACTTGGAAGAATCAAATTACCTCTGATTACCAAACGTTCGATTCGATTATCATGTTCAGTGGCCACAATAGATTGTCCAGATTCCGTTTAATAATATCAAAATAGCAAGGACTTCATCTTCCTGAATAGTGATATCGTTGGAACATAAAGCAAAAGACAAAATAATTTGTACTTTGTTTTGTGTTTTCGAAAAAGCGTATGTTGTCGCATTTTGCCCGATTTCACTGCAATTCCTTACAATTACCATTAATTACAACTATGTTTCTTTTATATTTCGGTGACTCAATTATTATTTCAGACATATCCTGACCTTAGCCGTTGATAGGACTTTCAGCAATACCAAACAAACAAACCATAGCTGTAATATCTTGTTCATGACTTAACAATTAGACTTACACGTATTTCAGTGGTTGCGGTTTCGTACGATCGTAACTAACTTCCCATAACGTGACATTAAATGCAATCTTTATTACCAACTATTCAGCATCTATTAACGGTCAATAGAAGGTTACATGACATGTAGGTCATAGTAGATGATATATATAGGCCACGCAGTGAACGTTAGTATGTCGCTACCATTGCGTGACAAGCAGTTATATGTCAGAAGTTATCCTTATAACACGTTATAACACCGTATACAATATGTAAGTAAAACTAATGCTTTGTCTAGAGAAAGAGAACGGTAATACACGCGGGGAAAAGGTCAAGGTCTGAATGTCGAGAAATACGAATGATAGGCAATACATTGCATAAGTGTTAGTGCCTTATGCCTAATTTCGTCTGAAGTAAACAAAAATACCAAAGGCTAATGAACAGCTTTGGCGTTTTGTTGTGATAAAAACACGGATGCGATTTCAGATATATTAGACAGTATAATGATCTAACGATATTCTTAATGAGTTCATTACATGTTTTATATGTTATTATGATCTTGAGCTTTGGTGGAAATTGGCACTGTTAAGCTGATGCAGCAATTATGGGTTCCGTGACGCGTCTCTTGTTTTTAGGACACTGAATAACATATATCATATAGTATTTTTTTCTTTTTCTTTCTTCGGAAATGTCTGGCTCCCGCCATTATATGACCTTAGTCGTCGTTCGTACATTAAAACCCAAACAGACATGAGTTGTCTGTATGGACATGCTATATAACCGTCTTTTACCTTCCTCACGGTTAAGTGCCACAATTTATTTCTCGCAAACAATTAGTTGTTTGAAGCATTTAACTGCTTGACAGTATTTCACTTACGTTATAGCCATCAAAATAAAATTAATCAATAATGGGTACATTAAGGGCGTCTGTTTCCATTTGGTTGCGTTCTGGTGGTATGCAATAAACTATTTTGGTTGAAAATCATGCAAAATGTAATTAAAAAGTCTGCCATTTATTCAATCCATGATCAATCCGTCTCTGGTACAGTCATATAATTCCGTCAAGTATGATATTTTTTGTGATTTTATTTTTGTTATTTTATTTTATAATATTTGATATCGTTTGTGTGGTAATTGCACTCACGTGGACTTTTAAATCTCAAATTCAACCATAGCTCCAGGCTGCCTACATATTGTGTTCCAAACTATAGAGTATAGATAGGTATATACAACAATGCCTATTGGGAGTTACAAACATGTAGCCATCAGCTAAACGATACCCCTTAGGGCGCGTGCTTGCACAATTGCGAAAGAGAAGCGTAATGTACAGAGCGAAAGCTTAAGTTTCGGTAGAGTCATGTTGATCTACACAGTGCCGTATCTAAATGTCGCGACATTATCTCGCGTGAATTGTTTGACATTACTCAAACATATCATAGATCATTTTGATTGAACAGTGTCGTGTTACTTTGATTTCGACAATGATATGAATACTTGTTTCAGGGGACCTTTGTTTATATATATATGTTTGATTTGCCAAGGCCATAAAGCTATCTAGCCGTGAGTGAGATATATATCGCAGAACCTTACACAAATGTCATGCACTTTCATGGAACAGAACGTAATACAAAATGACGTAACAAGTTCATTAGCATGTCTGTAGTTAATGAACAGCCCAATTTGGTCCAACCATGAAATATACATGATCATACGGGTTCTCTTCTATTGCATTGTAGGATCAATATAATGTCATAATATCCATTTGTCAATATTGACTGAAATGGCGGGAAACAGAATAATGCAATAAAATGTTTAATCATTTGAAAACATCACAGATTTTACACGTTATCGTCAAGCAATATCCGGTACGCCTACCGGTATCATAGAGTGTGTTAATTCTGCAGTTGTGCTGGTAAATTTACTGCCGTTACTTCTCTAGATGCCAATTCCTTACTATCCATCCTCATTTAGAACAAATACCAAAGTTCAGCTTGACTTTTTAGGAGCGCGTTTACCTTGCCGGTATTGCGAGACAAATCCGTAGAGAACTATACATCGTGCGGGTCCATGTGTTTGGGAAAGATATTTTTTTATACCTGGCTAATAACGTTTGTTATTCCACTCGAAGCCATACAATACTGATTATCCGTTTTATACCTATATTTATTCCAATGGTTTGGCATTTCGTACTGTTCTAGGCGTCGTTACAATAAATGTACATATGGCTTATCAAATAGTGCCGGTTAGCAATTAAAATGTATAGTTCGTACCTCGTGATGTTTGCAATGCATGCGCTCTAAATACTAAAGTACTGAAGTATTATCCATATAAATACGTTATATAGTAATGCGTAAGCTGTGTATACTATTTTAGGCTTAAGGAAGCAAGACAAAGAAATAATGCCTGTTGTATTTCACTGCATGTCGCAAGAGACGATTAATGGAGCTCCCTGAAGGATCAGGACTGGTCTCGCATCTGTCTTCTGTGCAGGAGGCATTGAAGAGCTCTAGATGTGTATCGTAGATGGCAACTAAGAATGGGTCCCCTGCAGAATCGGGGATTTGTTCCGTGTCTTATATGTAGGGGACATTGAAGACCAAAATTGATATTTTGCCTCTGTTGCACCACTTAGGATAATAAAACTTTTCTATTTTTCTTTATTTCCTCATTGCTTGTTTTTTCTTTGCTTTATTTTCTTACTTTGGGTATCAAACGGCTGCAAACCAACGTTAGGTCGTATTTGTCGAGGGAAACTAGCTGATTTATTTTGTTCTTATATATTTAACGTCCTTGCAACAGTCGGGGTCATATGAGACACATAGATTAGGAAAGCCAAGATAAGAAAGACAGATTAGTGAGGACCGAAAGGAAAGATTTAAGACAGACAAAAAATGTGTGTATTTTATCAGAAATATTCACAGATAGGTTTACATTGAAGGAGGTAGTAGCTATGTTAAAATAATATGATAGAGATAAATACCAAGGTGTGATTGCTCTCGATGTATTAAAACGTGTCATTGACAGGTACCTGTTAGTGTAAATGTACAATTGGTTCAGACGGATTCCATGATATAACTGTGAGGTTAAACCAGATTATTTATTGGTCAGTATGAACGATACTGATTAGTATAAATTTGTTAATGATTAGTATGAATTAGTTATTGATCAGTATATGGTGAATATTAAACATTACATATGTTTCCTCCTTCTAAAGACCACAAGACAGATGATGTGAGTTTACATGAGTTCTGTCGCATTTGTTTTGTGATAATTATATAATGCACTTGCTTCATGATAGTTACATTATTATAAGTTGTGATTACTTACTTAGATGTAATTGTAAGGTTTATTTTCCAATTCATCACACAATTAACGGAAAGTTACGCAGTGAATGTAACCATCCAATTTGTCTGTATTAATTGCATCTATTGTCCTAGAACCAAGACCATGGACGGGTTGTCATGGTGATGTGATGTCGCAGTATACACGGTAAACAATTGTTCTATTTGGTAATTTTAAAGGTGAACTAGCAAGCAAGAGAGATACATAATAAACTGTACGTGCCTTGTGAAATTGACTCATCAATCACCAAGGAAGCAAATGGAAGTATTGTAAGGCCAGAAACATGCCTAAACGTCTGTCACTTTTGAAAGAACGTGACAATACGGAAGATTACACACAAAAACGATGAACTTTTGTTTTCTTTTTTTTTTTATTTTTCACAACTGTACGCAAGTACCTTGTCAACAGATGAATTCCCTCCGTTAATGTGCGTGCCTGCAACTGTCTTCCAGAATAACATGTCTTTTTAAAAAAAAATGTTATTGTATTTGAAAATATATGTTCTGTAAGTAATATCAGATTTCGGGGAATTCGGGTACCTTTTTACGTATCTTTTATATCAATCGATGTAGAACTTTGTAGTCCCAAATGATAACATGGTTTCCGTGTATATTATTTAAAGATATAAAATCGTTTCAGTTTAAATAAAAAAGAATTCTTGACATATAATCAGATAATATCCTGAAATATGCATTGATATATTTGCATATTGTGGTGAGCTTTGTATAGTAATAACAAGGGCATTGATGAAGGGGTTGGTATCGTTTAAAGGACTTATATATAAATAATATATCTATTACATTAATCAATCATTCCTCAAGGTTTGCATTGTCCTTCTGCCAGTCCGACATATTTAAAGAACATCATAATGATACTAATGTGTTAATTGGCTCTTAGGAATGTTAAAAGGTAAAATTTCTCAAACCGCTTAAATTGCTACAACGAAAGTAGACAAAGCCGAAAATAGTTTTTAGTTGCAATCCTCAAATTAACAATGATCTTTACCAGAATAATGCAGAAAACGAGTCATTATATATATGAGAAAAAACTCTTTAAAAGAACTTTCTGGGTTGACATTTGTGTACTTTGTAGCGAGCCTGGCTGGAACGATGCCGTGAAATATACGAGAGTAGATTAACAGAACACTGGGGAAGACAAATTGCAACTGCAGAATAGAAGTTACATGTCTCGATATAATTACAAAACCACAGTGACTGCCATACAGAGGGCCTATCACGACATTTCCAATGTTCGGAGTTTTGTACTAATTGAATACTAGAGGAACAATCGCAGAACGTATCTGTAAATTTAGTCGTTGATTAACAGCCTAGAATAGAGATTGCGTGGAGGTTTATATCTGGAAGGTCTTGAACGGAACAAAAATACAACAGGATACCAACCTATTCAGATTACTGCCTATCTTGCGACTGCTTTCGTGCATACGTCGTACTTTAAGAAATCACAATAGTTCGCAACGTGCTATTTTTTTTAAGTTTTGGTTTCAGTGGATTTCAAACAAGTGGCTTGTAGATGGAACATACGATATAAATGGCATCTGTAAGCGCAAGATTGATTTAAATTAACAAAAAAATATAGTCTTACGGCTAAACCAACAATCATGAATGAGGAGATTGTCTCGTTTTGCTGTTTCGATAAAGTGATTTGTTAAGTTCGTATTTTACTATTTGATTGATCTGTCTTGTCGGCGGTACATGCATCACGCTATGTCATTTAGACTACACAGTGTGGTCATATTCTGATGCTTAATGCCCGATTAGCTTGATCATAGTTGATGCTCCTTTAACCATCAATCGAAGGTTATTGAACTATAACTGTGAAATTGAGTTAACTAATTAACAGCCTTTCGACGCTGATTTTAAGATGTAAACTTAATGAAAAAAGACATTAATAAGAATCTCCCGTGAAGTTACCGTAAAATATGCTGCCCTTGTCTCGGCACCTTAGATCAATGAAAGCAGGTTATGGTGTTACTTTTTACGATTAACAATTCCATTTTCACACCCGTTGGTAAATGTCATGTCGGAATTCAATATTGAAAATTATGAAATGCATTGTATTAAGTCTTTTGGAACTCACCACGCAGAGTTTGACATTTCTTTCGGCCTTTTATTTTTCTCGGTTGCATCCTAGGGATGACAACAAGGTCCCTAGAACCAATGGTTGGTCAAAGAATGACGATACAGCTGTATGGGCCAGTTTCATTCATTTTGGATTAATTGTATCTCCCCCCAGTTAGCTTTAAAGGTGCTAATATCCTGTTCGTCTTCGTGCAAAGGTACACGTCTAGAAATCATTTTTTTACCGATACCGCACGGAGACAGACGGAGACAAGCACAACCCTAACCATATACTGCAAGTCTCATAGATAAGTCTTTACGTACATTGTATACAGGCACATCCATCGTTCTGCAATCGTCTAGACAACTTGTCTTTGAAGGAAGTACTTCAGTCAAAATTATATTCACTTACTTCGGTGGTGTAATACAATTTGGTAATACAGACAGGCGATTTTATTATATAGACAGTTTTTTATGAGTATATTAATACAGACAGTTTTTGTGAGTATATTAATGATGATATGTTTAAGGGATACAGACAATTTGTTTGAGTAAGTATTGTTGTTCGTCCTGTTAACACAATAGGGTCCGCGAATAATGTTGCCACTAGCGGACGCTTTAATCGCATCATACCCCCAAACTAAAATACAATAGATGGACAGGGTAGCGTGAGACACGAGCTACCTCACACATACAGCTGGCGAACAGGTCCTTGTCGCCAATTCAAGTTGGACGTCAAGTAGAGAGTGAGCGGTAAGTACATATTGTATAGACTTCGGTTTGTCTCGAAATACATAACCTTTATCACAGGGGCGAGTGTTGAACAGACATTTGGTTCGTATGTAGGTAGTGTAGACAGATTTTGTTGTTGTTGTTTAGAGAAGTAGAGTGTTGATAAAGAAGTTATGTTATATTGATACATACAATTGGATTGAATGTCTAGACGCTTTGGAAAAAAAATAGAAAACAGACATGAACATATGGACAAAGTATGTCTGTGTAGATGATTAGTAAACCTTCAATGATTATTGTAAGGTAACATAGAGTTAGTTTATTGATAAATCGAGTTGATATGTTTCATTGCTCTATTTATAGACAGTTGGTTTCTTTAGACATTAGGTATGTTTATATAGCGTGTGTGTGTTTAAAGGCTGTTCTACGTACGAAGTTGGTATGTTCAAATACACAATTTAGGTGACTACATCATATAGTATATATAGACATATATCTGTTCATTAATTTGATAAAACCATCAAATGTAATCGTCTTGGTGCAATCTTAACTGTTGAAGACGGAACACCAATTCCTTAGATATACACCTGGTAACGACCCATTAACCTCATCACCTGTCAAATCTCGCCGAAGTTTTAAATATCTCATTGGACATCTTTACGACTAACATCTGTTTGCTTTTTCATTAACTGATAACATCCTCTTCATTTGAACGCGGAAATGTTTTTAAGTACTGAAGATAAGCTTTCCTTCATTATATATTACCTGTAGCTCAAATGGATATCCATTGTTTATTTCCAATGATAATTTAATCAAGTTATTTGGATTTAAATCTTCCTTTCTTGAAGTTTAACTCCGCAGTGACAAACACACCTAGTCCAGAGGTTGCATGATTGTTGAAAACACGATGTATTCTTATGATAATGCCAGGTTAATATTAAAACAGTATGGTTAAAACAAATTGATATGAATTGTCTGTATGTGTATGAGTAATGTATGTGGTCCTTTTATAAATCCGGATATAACAACAGAAGTGAAGAACACTGACGTATTAACACAGCTCAAAATCGATAAAACGAGGGATAATGAACAAAAATGAATTATTAAATAAAAATTAAAGCATCAAGCCTTAGACACTACAAAACTGCCTCAAGTTATTATAGCTTCCGGCAATAAAATTCACCTTTTCCTATTGTATTGATTACTGCTTTTCATCACATTTTTACTAGTGTAATATCGAAAACTATTCGTTCTCTAAAAGTGATATTTTTCACTTGTCAATATCACTTTTTCTGGCTTGACCAATCAGAACACTGCTTACAAATGACAATGTTGAAAATAAAGATTTGCATATAGCTCTCCGTCATGTTATATGACGTCATTATGCAAGATAGGATAAATAACGTCAGGAATTGGCGTACATTTGTGAGCCGTTGACAGGGGACCGCAATGAATTCCGGAAGAAATTGAGCTGCGCCGGTATATGTCGCTATTAAATGTAATAAACAGAATATCTAACAGTATCATCAGTAATACAAAATGTATTTCACCTAGTGCGGCTAATATTTTGATATTTTTCACTCATACTACGCACTCGTGAAAAATATCAAAATATCCGCCCCACTCGTGAAATGTATATTTGGTATTACTGAAGAGATTGTTAGATATCCTTCTTTATTAATATTCAAAAACATCAATGTAGAGACAAATCATCGGCTAAGTGCTCGGTGTGGAAATGAAAGGTAGACCGTCTGACACATAAGGTCGAGTGTTTAATGGTATTAGAAATACATAGGTCTTGGTATTTATGCTTTGATTTGGGTTATGAATTATGGGTAGGTAGGATTTTCAGATTATTATTACATCTGTATAATTTATACGCAATTTGTGTTTGTAAACAGGTCGGATACAACACGTTCTTGTACTGTATATACACGTCTTGTTATCATCAGTATTAACGGTCTTTACCCTTTTCCGTACTGTATTATCACCAAGTTATGGCTAAAACGTGAAGCATCAACATAAAAAAACAAAAGATTTACCAGGAGACCTGAGAGGCAGTGCTAACACACCTTCGCAAACATTTGATGTTTTCTTGCCACTTATGCTCCAAATATTCCATGTGGCTTGTTGGCGTCTTTTCATTGTATGTGTCTTGCCTCATTAACCTAAAATACTTGTTCTCATTTATGTACATCATGAAACTTTACAGGCCAGCCACTCCTTGTGCATTACCGGCTTATTACTGACAGAAGGAGCGTTGGACAGGACGATTGCGGTCATGCACTCCGAGATAAATATCTGTTCTTGGTGTACCTTTCTGTAATGGATGGAAATTAATTTGATTAGCCGTTTATCAATACAATAGGTGTGACAATATTCCATTAAAACGCCATTATCATTAAATAGATAACACACCATGTAAAATACCGGTGTGACTAGACACGATCTTCATTATGACGTGTTGTTGAGATAAAGTGTAACATTAAGTAGAATACAAAGCTCAGCTCCGCAATATTAGAAGAATGAAAGGATAATTGCACTGAAGATGTGCGTAAACACCAATTGTGTGTTCACAAAGACAAACATTTTCTCGTCTGATGTTCCTTTTAACATACCAGGTCACTGTGTAAACATCACAAAAATAAAGAAGATAGATATATACATGTTTGCAGTGCTAAGTCAAAAGACAAGGAATTACCATTATTTCTGTGATTGTGTTGATTTCGTTCATGGCATATAGCAATTTTATGCATAAAGATAATAAACAAAAATAACCCCACAGCTTGTTTTACCACCCGTGTTTATTCATCCGAATTACAATCTTATGTATTATAGCTTAGTCAAGCTACTGAAACCGTTTTAATTTGTTTACCTTATCTTAGTAACGGGCATATCGGCGTTATTTTAATGTAGGGAAAGCAAGATGTCGGGAGACGCCGGCAACTACCAGTTAGATGATATTGTACTGCTACTTTATCATCCATAACAGTTGTAATAAATGTCTTTTTTCGTGGTTGAACTAATTACTTGTAACCGCAATGTATTGCTAAAACTCTGTGTAACATTTAAGGATCTTGCGAGGGGTGCAGCCATCTTATTTTGGCTGAAATACGGGATACCTGGACAATATCGATTTAAAGACAACTAACTACTGACGATTGCCAATCGCTTTTTGATAGGTTATTGAAAGGTCATCTGGTCCCGATGCCTTACTAGTTACCGTCAAAACCTTAATAACGATGTGTGTAATTAAGTTCTGTGATCCTTTGACCAGATTTGCAAGTCATTAATGATTTTGCTTAATGTCGCCTGGTGAAACATATTATAGAAGTGGCAGATCTGTCTTAATTGTACGTTTTGCTTGTACTTTAACGTCCTTGCAGCTTGTCTGCAAGGTCCAGAGGCTGGAAATTACCGAGATGGTTGCTGACATGCCCGGGAAAAACGACAACTACGGCTAGTTGTATGATAAGGGTAGGAAAAGGATTTAAGGTGTTAAATGGTCCAGGTTTTTTGTTTTTTGTTTTCCGTTTTCACTGCATTAAAGTGTAAACCAATGTTGTAACACACACTATGCACGTGAATTACTCTTAAATATAACCACCTATCAATACAGATTGTACCATCTCCCTTGCCTTACAGGGTTTCATAAACATGATGCGCTGTTCCAAAACCTTGCTATCCATTCTGAACAATCTATAAATAATCAAATGTCGGATACGTGGCTCGCAGTAGGCTTCATCCGCACGATCCGACAACCTCCATATTGTATTGATATCAAATGAAATTAAATTCATATCACTTGCAATTAAATTCATATCTGCCATTTTACATTCCCTCTGTGCAGGCCTAGTTGTGATCTAGATCGGATTGAAGATTCGAATGTATAAATAATGGATTTAAAACGGAAGTAAATTCCCTTTATGACACTGGATCGCAGAATGATTATTCCGCATGTTCCGAGATTCTCGCACGAAACTAGTTTTTAATGAATTGCATACAAGTGTTCCCAGTATATACATGCATGGATTGGAGGTTTGTTAATTAAGCGATGTGAAGATATAGGGATAAAAAACATTATAGCAAATACAATACGCGTGAACAATATGTTAGATATGTACGAACCAGTTGAATTACGACTCTGATAGCGCCCTCTACCGGGCAAATTGCGAGGGAATTCTCTTCAGAGCATTTTTGTTTTCCCGATTATATATCCCGATTCTCCCCGTTATCATGTACGTGCATCTTGGGGATATTCATGTTTTTACTTGTTTCTGACATTCAGCTGTGTATATCTTTACACCAATAGTATCAAGTTGCTTGTACTTTATACTTATAGATCAGTGCACATACTGTAAAAGTTCATATTTTAGCGGTAATTTTATTTTAGCGATATTCGTGGTGGAAGCATTCCGCTAATTGTAGCTTATCTACTTTGGTTTCTATGGCAATAATTGTTGGTGCGCTTATTCAATATTCCACTAATCTTTTTAATTAAGTTTCACGATAAAAATTTGAGCTCGCTAAAATAAGTAAATTTACAATAGTTCTAACGAATAACAAGAAGTCATAATCGAATTCTTGGTCAGAAAAAACCCACTTCGCCGTGTTGTTTCTAGTTAGAAGATCAATGATGTACCATGATGTTAACAAAAACTCGTGAACACTTACAGATTATGTCGTGCCAAATGTGTGTAAGGTTCTTTAGTGACTATGTTGCATTGATGGAAGTCTAAAGACAAGTATCTCGTTATGTTGTTGTCGATAACACATGGAATTAGAATGTCTGTATTTTTCATTCTTACATTGTGTATATAATATAAAGAATTACACCATAGGAAACACGTGAAACATTTGTTTTGTGTTTTGTTTATTCTTTTGATGTAAACAAGCTACAGAGGGGAACATGTAATATCTTAATGTAGATACAAGTACTGTTTTATCGATATCAACATTGTACTCAAACTTCACCTCTCTAATGAGGTATTAGTGAGTAGATATGCACGTGCAACATATGACACGTGTTACTGTCGGAAAATTCGATAATGGCAAAATCAGGTTTTGTGGATTGAAGGCGCATTCCTGTAAACAAGATGTTTTAAATCTAGCAAAATATACTTTGATCACTATGAGATAAGACGCAATGTTATAAAGCCTGCGCTACAAAAGCATTTAATTCACATTCTGTAAGTGGACTTGTTTTTTTAACAGTATACTTATTTTCCCATTAAAACATAGCGCTTATCTTGGTTTCAGTATGTAGTTTTGTATATATTTTTGTGGTTGCCAAATTTGATCAAGGTGATAGCCGCAAGATTGGGAAATTGTGCTCAATTTACATTCCAACTGTTAAAATTTACATACCGACTGTTTTAATTTACATATCGATTGTTTTAATGTACGTATCGACTGTTTTTAATTACGTAATGACTGTTCAAATTTACGTACCGACTGTTTTAATTTACTTACTGACTGTTTTAATTTACATGCCGTCTGTTTATACCCCCGAAACGAAGTTGGGAATAGGGCTGGGTTATACTGGAAATAGCTTATCTGTCCGTTTACACAATTTTGTACCACCTACTCTTCTCAGGATTGTGTATATATTTTAAAGAAGATTTGCACACATGTTGTGCATTACATGTGCTTGTGTTTCCATGAATCAATTTGCATAATTTATTACTAGAGTTATGGCCCTTGATAACCATAACGGATATATATCATATTCAGACTACTACTCCAAACGAACTTACTTGATTTCAATAAAATTACACAGAAATGTTAGGAAATATGTGGAGATAAGCACGCATTTTTGTTTTATGTTTTTTTTGTTAATTTGTTCATGATGGTCACGGGTCACTATACCCAGATTTTGATCAATGGCCAATTTCTCATCGGTCATCGGGTAGATTTTATCGAACTTATCCAATTGAACTCTTCAGTAAAGCCAGGTAGAGGAGGCTATCATAGCAGTACTCTTCAGTAATACCCAGTAGAGGCCACCATAACAGGAACAAACAATGGGGCCCAAATTATGAAAATCGAATTAGAATAGTACATACGAATATCACGTAATTGTCAGTATTTTCTTTAAATCCTAAAACATTTTGAAAGAGCTGCGTCTCTGTGTACGGTTACTATCTTTCCACGTGGGTGCCGAAAGACATCCGTAGAAGAACGCACGCATAGCAAGAAAGAACGAGCAGTCAGGCAAGGGAGAAAAAAAAAGACAAAGGTCCCAAATGTTGGAATGGGTCAATAGATTAATTTTGGTCTCCTCAATGTCCACTTAATAATAGACTCGAAGGAAAATCCCCGATTTCGCACGGGGCCAATTTTAGTCGACGTACTCGTGACAATATCATTCATCACGTGACCTTGTCCGCAGTGCGGCCATCTGTCAAGTATATGTCTATCCTAAATGTATTTTTGCATAATCCCTACCATATTAATTCTGCTCTATTGGCTTGTTTCCGGCCTGCATCGATTAAATGTCTTTGCTTTTCGTTCGATGACGCTTGATGGATTGCGGCCATGCCGTCGGTAATGAGAAGACTCTCGTGCATTGTTACCACAGCTAACATGAGCATGCAAATTTGTCAAATATACCCGTGACCAAAGATAGTTTTTTCTTCCATGTTCTTTGATGATAGACCATTTTGATTAGGTAAATTTGTCGCAGTTTCTGCAGCATTAACTTTGTGATTGAACGATAGCGTTATGAAAAAAAGTGTGGCAAAACTTTTTCATTGGCATTTCCCGACGACTCGTTAACATGAAAGGAAAAATCTGATAAAAGTTGATGAGGGATTTGCGACAGACCGTTGTCTTTTAAATACATTTTCAACAGATCCTTTCCATCATATACATGTCAACTAATCGTTGTTATAGTCATAAAATTCAAACAGATGGTTGTCATATAATTAAATTGCCAAAAAGCTATTGTAATCAAAATACTTTTCCAAACATTGTTTGGTTTAGTTTGATGTTTTAGGCTTAACGTTTTTATCAATATATATGGTCATTTGAGGACAGCTTCCCCTATGTGTGAGGTGCTATATTTCCTCAAGGTCAATTGTTGATTTTACAATAATTTCTTGTCCGGATCAATTTTTTTTCCAAAAAGTAGAAGATATTTTGATGAAACTTACAGCATACTTACATCATCTAAATTCGCTATCAATGCTGTGTATTCAAGTCACTCTGACCTTTAGCTCAAGGTCAAATAAGTACATTATTTTGTAGCAAGTATCTGTCCAGCCCAAACCTTCTTTGCTCTTTAAGATAAGTTAAACTTGCACTTAGTTGCATCCTGTAATGATGATGTGCATCAATGTAGGTCACTGTGACCTTGACATGAAGGTCAAATGTCAAATAAGTGCTAATTTGCCAAAAATTATTATCCGAGTGATAACCTTTAAACCTGTATAGGTAAATGAAAGCACCCACTGGCAAAGTGCAGTACAGCCAAAGTACCATTGTGACCTTTACCTCAAGTGCGAGTTTTGTCCAGACTATACCTTTTAACCGTGAAATATATCTTAACAAAACTTGAAGTATGTTGACATTACCTAAAGCCAATATGCAATACACTACCGACCGGTAACTTTGATCTTTATGTGATGGTCCAAGCGCATATTTTTTTTATTACTACTTATCCGACAATTACATTTAAACCATTAAAGATATTCTTATCAAAGTTGCTGTATGCCTTTATCACCCCACTGGTAAAGTAGAGTCCGACCTAGACCTTCAGGTCAAAGGTCAATGGAGTGCAAATTAATCAATGCGTATTAAGCTAGATAAAGAGACATGTAAACCAGGACATTATGAGATGAATTATGAGCATACGGTTTCATCAAGGGTTTGCTAGTGAATCGTTGTAATTACGTATAGTGATGATAAATACCTCTAATTGGGGTCGATATACTGGAGAGTTGGTAGCTCGTCAATAAGTATTTAGTTTCATGGAGATACTTATGTAACGATTCTATGAATATATTTTGTAGTATAATATTTTAATGTATTCTGTGATCTTTCCAACATAAAATCAACAGAAAAGTTTACTCTAACTGTATTAGAATATGTGTTGCCGTTAAATCAGTTCTTGCGATGATATTTTAATAAGCTGGATATATTGTTTCTGTTACTGAATTCATGTCTTTTATGCAATCAATGAAAAACGCTCAATATGCTATTATGTTCACGTACACACACTACAAAGATGATTATTATATATGTACAATAAGGACCAATGACAGGTTAAACGATATATTCAACTTGTCCCCTTTGTTGTGGACTAGTTAAATGTTAATAGCGATAACAGTGAACTTGATACCAATCTAGAAATTATAGTTGGGATGAAAGAGTGCATCAACGATCTTTTTAAACTATTAACTGCAAAACTATTGGTCTGTAAAGTGTAAATGAAATCAATTTAACATTAAACGTTAATGAGTAGAAAAGACAAAAAAAAATGGAGATGATTTAATAAGTTTTATGTGGATAAGACATTTAATTTATTATAACATCTAACAAATAGAATGGTCAATTCATAATTATATATACTATGAACCTATCTCAACGCTACAGATGCAAGTTACTTAATTTCATAATTTTAAGAAAATTGGAGCGAGACGGTACAAATCATCGAACCAATTTTATGGCAATCAGCTAGTAACGAGGTTATGGGGAGCTTCAGCATAGACGCTGGTCATTCAGGACTCGCCATATTCATCAATGATGGGCCTGATTAACTGGCAAATATGAATGCTGCTCGTTGGTGCTTTATAGAATTACAGCGTTATTGACTGTCTGTGTTATGTGTGTTGACTCGCTGGCATACGGCGATCCCTGTAGAACAAACATTTGCTCTCTGTGATTCTAATGTTTGGTGTATCGTTTGAGCGATCGACCACATCAGTCATCTCATTAAATCAGTGCCCAATGAATGAGCGTCTAACATTTCACTCTCTTGGCGTCCACACGATCGCAGATGGGGAAGCGTTTGCCCCTTCCAAATGTTCGCTGACAGCTTGCTCTCTGAATTCCTGTTAGACATCTGACCGCTGTAGTAACTTCCTACTGATAACGAGAGTTTCATCTTTAGTAATGACATCAGGAAGGCGATCCTACTTTTTAGAGCGGATGCCGTCTCCCCGTCCTCCTGAGTAAATACTATTGTCAGGCCTCACTCTCTTCACTGGCGGCACCGTTACCAATAATTTTCGTTTAATTCTAATACTGGTCTCTCAGTACAGTAGGTTTCATTATCTCTGCTTCGTCGTCCGTAATAACATTGGTGTCTGCTATCATTATCTTAAGGTCACGCAAAACTCGCCTAATACATTTTCGCGGACAAGCCATTCAATAACTTTTTTTATACTAGGAAGAGTGTCGGCATCCTAAATGTATGTATTACTACTCGCAATATATGGATGTGCATACAAGAACTGTCGGAATGCTGACGTGAAAACGGTGATCTCACAGAAGAAAAAACTTATATAATGCAAAACTAAATCACACTTTAGTGAGATCAACTTCAAATGTCGTGGAATAGGTCAAAGCTCATGTCTAGTGGATTTTCGTGTTATTGCCAATACGTACATACATGTCTTTACAAAGGTTGTTTTTTTCTAAAAATAGCTGAAATGCTCGTCGTGTTTTAAAAGTGAAAAATAGCAACAACGATAAATTAGTTACATTGTACATTATATAAAAGTGTATGTTATTTGTTTGTTAGATCGTTTGAGGGTATAGGTAGGATAATCTGTGGAAAAATATGGTTTTATATGATGAAATAGCGTCAAACAATTTGAATTGAAGGTATGTACAGTTCTAGAACATCCTGTATTATTCACCGTGGTTTCTGAAAATATATGGGTGTAAACATCATCTGTGTTAACATTTCACCATTATCTAATACACTCCTTGTTCAAGCGTAATGTGCTATTTCTAAAATGATTTTAATATGACAATTTGTTTTAAGACAATGGGTTTATAAGTATCATAGCACTATGTTCGTCTAATCGAGAGAGACAAATCAGCATATATCAAAAGGTACCTTATACTGAACAAAACAATTTGAAGTAGTGCCTGTCTGATGCCGTGCTTCAGTATGGTGTATCTGAAGATGTAGACGTCTGGGTCACAACTGAAATTTGGCCAATTGGTCGATGACATGTTGGCCAATTTATCAGTCCGAATGAGCTAAAGCGACCGGTATACCCTACGTCCATTCATACCAACCCTCCAAGACCCATGCATCTTTATTCCAAGACTCAATACGACACACTACCGAAAGACTAGTCTAATCAATGAAGCACGCCGGCTCGCTGTAAAACGACATAGCTCCTTTCAACTCTTTCTTTACGTATATATCAGTGATATCGAACGTTCCTTTTCCTTATTACCTTCTGCTAAATTTACCGGATTTCATCTCATTCAGTTTAATAGATATATCAATTAGGGTTATATTGCTATTCAAGGTCAAATTTGTAAGTTAGTTTGCCATTTCAGAAGGTCATTTGGTCTCCATTTTCCGGTGAATGATGAACAATTATATTGTTTCGGCGGCATCGGTTGTGGCCTTGATGACTAGGAAATGATAGAATTATGTATTCTGACTAAATGTAAATTCTTGGAAAAGAACACTTTATAAACTGTCATATAATGCACGTTCGTCATAGAAGAAATTCTCTACTGGAATAAATGTTCTCTCTCTAAGTCAAACAAGGGCAAACACATATAACACTTGATTAACCGCTGGGGCGGCAGATGGTGTCGGTATTTAGCTCTTCATTGATAGCATATATTTAGAAACAATTCAATTTCCAGAAAATGCTATGTTACAAACACAGTAGAGAAACAAAGCCTTTTTTACCATTAACGAAACAATAAAGTGAACATACGCATTTATAGCAATCTCTGTCAATCAATTGGATAAGAACTTTTCATGAGCATCCCATTCTAAAAGATATACCTATAATGACAACGCAACATAAATGTAATTGAGTATATTTAATATTCTCTGTTACACTTTTATGTAGTAATTGTGTATTTTATCTCTAGTTTAATATTTTCTGACTATCGAGAATCTGAAAATGATCGGGTACCACATACAGTGTATATATTTTGTTTCTACTCTTCGCCATCGAGACATGCCATATACATATGCCAGTATTAAATCGACTGCATCTCCCGAAAAGTTGCCGTACAAGGGCATTGCTGATAATTAAATACCTGGTACAAGTACTGTATCACTTGATAATTAATTTCTACTTTTACGTCATCGTCTGCCTGTATCCTGTGTAATCTTCTGGAATGTTTATCGGCGTATACATCAGCCCACTTTCCTGATAAGCTGGATGCTTATAAGTATATTATAAACGGTTATATTCAATATAGATCTTGTGTCGCTTAACGATGTTAACGGCTACACCATGACAGGCATACGAATGGGTATTAGTCATTCCAAGGAAAGAGTCCATTTTCTAACGTAATCGGCGGTAGTCAAAGTGACTCCAGTTTTCAATGATAACCTTTTCTAAATGTCTCAAATGTAACAGAGACGGCATTGTGAAACTACATATACACAGACGAGGTTAAAATACAGTATTTCGCTATTAAGATTGTTTCTTTATCTTTTAGGTAGCGAGATTGTAAACATTAAAAAAGATAAACAAATGATAAAGCTTAGTATCTATAGTATCTATATCTCCTTTCATTTCGTGTGTTTTCGGTTTCTCTTTGTAGATAGTTTTAAGTAATATGACATGACAACATTTAAAGCATACCAAAAGAAAATACCCCAGGCTGTTATTTAAAAACAATATATTGAAAAATTCTACTTGAATGACTAACCTTTTAACACCTAACTACAAAGTGGTAAGCTATTAAATAATGAAACATTATGGTACGTGTAAATAAAGGAGTGTTAATGACATCATTGATTTAATCACGTAACTGTTTAAAACCGGATGTTTGTATAACCACCTGCCCAATTTGACATCGTTATTGTATAAAAGCCGCCAGATTTGACAGAGGATAAAACAGGTTTTTTTTCATTTTTTGTCTATTAGGTGGGGTAATCCAAAGACATGTTCATTATAAAATAAGGTGTTCGCGAAGAAAAATGTAAATAAGATGGATATTTTAGGCGTGAATATGATTGATTGATTTGCTATGCTTTGTTAACATTTATTATCCTATGGTTGGTAGGTGAGTTCGGCATTCTCTCCACTTCACTCCATCTCAGACTCAGGAATTCTATTCCGACTGTTTCAAGATGTCTCAAACATCTTTATTTCGGTGTAATCACCCACGTCAATTTGCTTCATCATATATTGCAATTCATGTTAATTATCGAAGACCCATTGTACCTTACAATGGGAAAGCAACATTTCTTGTCTCGTGTATGGGCTTCTGTCTGGAGATGTTGATACACTTCACCCGGAGGTGGAATTGTATTTTACTTATTATTGTACATACAATCAATGATGACATTCATTTTCCCCGCTAGCCAAATGTGATCGCAATAACCGGAAAGGGGTTTTCAAACGTTCGGAATCTAAACTAAATTACTACGTTGACTTGTTGTTTCTTCTCCTATTAGAGTCCCATATCGGAGATACGGATGCCCTATAGTAATCACCGTCTGTCAGTTCATAAATTGTACTCCTGGCTATAACTGTGTTTTGTATTGACCGATTTACATGATCCTTTGTCAAGATGTTCGGTTAAAAAAAATGCACATTTAGGTCAAAAGTCAAAACTATCAGGTTCCAGGGCCAAGGACATACCGGAATACGCAACAATAAAGAAGTAGATCAGGCTGCAAAATCGGCATTATCACTGCAACTAACTGATTTTAAATTTCATTTTGAAACCACTGGTAACTATTTGTTTATTATCAGAGTGACACAATATATGGAATCAATATGCAGAAAATAAATTACACTCAATTATAGGATATACCAGTGAAAGGTCTCCTTGTTACGGCGATAACCGCCAAGACGAAGTTGTACTTTCCTGTCTTAAGATGGGCCTTACATACATGTATACAACGCACTTTTATTTATCGAAGCATGAGTATCAGCCCTTTACATCGCGCAATGAACCATTTACCGTTAAAAACTTCTAATTGGACTGTATTGTTCAACAAACTTACAAGAAAGAGTTTTACAACAGCATAGCAAGTCTAAAGGTACTTTTAGTATATACACAATTTTGAACTATCTGAGAGCTGTTGGTCTGTATCACAAGATTTGAGTAAACATAGCCACTTTTACCTTTTAAACCAAACATAAGTGTATCAATACATGTTCATATCTACATTTTTACATGTTTCGTTTGTTTGAGGTCGTTTCGCGTTTTGCCCATTTTGCTCATAATTTCTATTCACCATTACTTGGCCCTAATGACCTTATAGTGTTGATGAACTGTTAATAATGTATAACTTACTAACTAGTCTGTTGGTGAGAACTCTCTGGAACAATTAAGAATGAATTTCCTCTCGTCTTTAGTTTGTGTTTCATCGTCGTTTTTGTTTCCATATTACAGGGAACTGTGCGTATCTTCTTTTTTTCGTAATCTTTGATATTTATGAAACATGCGTGATAAAACTGGCCTATTTCCAACCCTACATGTAGGTAACCTTGTGATCTCCCCCCCCTCTCAGATACCTTATTTAGATAAGAGCTGTTTTCTATTGTTATTTTGGCTCTCGGCGATGCTTTTACTTCCAATATATGATACAGGCAAAGCATAGTGGATTACAGATCATTTTTACTGAACCTGATTCTTTTTGTATAAAACCTGTACACTTGCCTTTGGGTCACTAAAAATACTTTATGCATTACCAGCTAATTCGTGTGGAGAACCGACAAGCATATCGACCAACTTGCTAATAAGATTTCCAACAAAGGCAATGTACGTACTATTATATTATGGGATACAAATAACATGATCAGTATAGACTTGGTTCTTAATATGTCGAACTTTTATTCAAACCCATTAACTCTGGAATGTTTACATGCACATATTTTATAGATTTGTTTGCAAATTTAGAGAAAACCTAATGAAAAGATGTGAAAAAGTAATGGCGGTTCTTATCAACATATTTTATCTTTGCTGCTAAACCTAGAACCTGACAAAACATCGTTATCATAATAAAATTGATATATTTTCAAGTAGACTAGATTATATCCATCATAATATCGATTCCTCTTGGCCGCCAGTGACTATAATAACTCGCAGTCCAGATATGTGATAAACAATTTACTTATGTTAGTTTTAATTGCACGCCATCTTATCACTACCCTGTAGGCTTCAATTCATACTGGTCGTTAGCGCAAAGTATACTAAACGAAATGGTTATAAATTAGCGGATTTTAATGTCGGATCAATGACCATGTAGAACAATTTTGAAAACTGTTGACAAGTTTTGATAAGATGAATTATTTTCACCTGTTTTGTGAAAAGCTGTTCTATTTACATGGGATTTATAAAAAGGAATTCGATGATGGCTTCAATCATCTTTACCCCAAATCATATAAATGCACTATTGACTCGATTATTGACAAGTAAAAAGTTATTTTGTGGATAGGCTGGCAGGTTACCGATCTACAATGCTATTGAAATTTGCGATGTCATATTTGGTTAAAATATAGGCAGAAAAAGACTGTCGGGGCTTGAGATCATGGTTAAATACACTTAAAGAAATACTATCCAAATGTGTTTAACGGAAAATAAATATTGTTTTTAATAACAGATACATATCCATGTTGTGTAACCCGTTTTTTGTTTGTTTTTTTTTTTTTTTTTTTTTTAAGAAGCGTTGATATCTAAATATTAAATGTGGACAGACAAACTGTATCAAACAATTGGGGAAAACACAATAGGACACAATTAACATCTATACGATGACCTCAATATTTACTAGTTAATCGTATTTCCAATAGCTAAAAAGGATTAAAAATGTTACCTTGTAATGACTGAGAATTCAATTTTTTTTAAATTAAATACCAATGTTTTTGAATGAAAATACCACTCATGGGAGAGGGCGTGTGTAGACTTGGCTGCTGCCACCGGATTCTGCATCATTAAATCTGATTTAATGAAATATGTTGAAATGGATTTTTTTTCACGGTTAGGACTTAATAACCTGCAATTAGTGTAAACGAGTCTATTTTCAAGCTACTGGTACGTTGAGAAAACTGAGAATATAGCATGAGTATCATACTTCTATCACTCTGAACTGCTATTTATAGAAAGACTCTTTCCTCTGCAAACAATCAATTAACTTTCTTTTGTATAAAACAATGTCTCCGAAATGACCGTCTTCAATCTTTATTAGAAACAAACAACGCTGTCACATCTGGATTACACTTCATGTCACGCGCACTGGACGGTCAAATCAATTTGACAACATTTGTGAAGCACTCGCTCTTTTTTACAGCGGTAATAGCATTATAAATGAGCGAATGTATCCCGGCAATTGCAGGCTTCTTTGATGTGAATGATGTGATGTATTAAAGCAGCATCGCATCTGATAAAAAGTGCGCTGCATATTGCCGACAGCTTGAAGCTGACAAATGTTCTATAAACACGAGGAAAACAAGAATAAACTGTATCGATCGCTGCCTGCATTAGGATTTATTTAATATGGGAAACGGAAAATATACGGATTGTAGTAAGTGATTTGTTTGTTTGAGGGTTAGTGTCTTTGCATGTCATATAAAGGCGGATGATGTGGCAAAACAGTGACGATTTTATAGCGTAATCACAAGGAAATGCCACACTTGCACATGGTTGCGTGTTACATTACACTGAGAACGGGCAACGTTAAAATGCGTCCCTAGAGCGGAATATCATCTGCAGGAATTGTTTTCATTACCCCAGCTATTATAATGATGCTCTGCATACAAAAAGACACAATCCGTATTACCACAGAACGCAACACTAGTCCCTATATTGTCATGTTTTGTTGTTTTACGGCCAGTCGAAAATTTGAGCCATTTAGGACAAAAGCTAATCCCTCACGCGGAAACTAATGTTTGCTGATTCTCTCACCCTGTAAAATCGCGTTCAACCTAACCTTTGTATAAGTGACTACAACTCTGATACCAATGATCCATGTGCATCTAGGTCGTTAGCTATAACCATAGACCCTCTAGCGAATAGCAAAGTCACACTTCTGCCCCAGAAGCTTATGTAGACAAAGGACATCTAGGTGTAGTGCTGTATCTGTCCATCTAGAGTGTTGCGTACGCAGTACTCGTAATTTCGCACATTTAGCACATAAGTTAAGATAAAGAAGCTAGGAGCAGAAATTAGATTTTACATGATTTGTATTTGGCTTTATGTGTAAGCACGGCTATATCTTCCAAGTTGATGGGTCTGCACGTCGTTAAGAGACAAATTACTGTCTCTTCTACAACAGATATCACGATATTTAAAGGTCTACAGATAACGTACCAGGTTTTTGGTGACATATAGACTAGGAGCTTTAATGGAAGATTCAACAGTATGTAAACAACGGAAAGATTCTTCCTTACTCAATTGTTCTTAAGATATATTTAAAGTAAATAGCATTATGGACAAATGGTATAACATGTATTTACGGGAGAAATCACGACGAAGGATCCAAATGGATCTACGGTAAAAGACAGGTTTTGTTAGGTAAACAAACTTTAAACAATATTTGGCAAGTACTGGAAAATATAATGTCTTTTATTCAAGGTACCAGTATGTCTAATGAAAAGGAACAGTCGTTTATGACGTTATCTTTACCAAGCTGGGGCAGACAAAATATCATCTCACTTAATTGATAGGTATCCTAATTTTCGGCAGCATATCAGTACTAGTAAGTTCATTGATATTTACCCTGGCAAAAAGAATGTGTTTCGTCATTATATAAGCGCTATGTAATAACGGAAGAAATATATCCGGCCAGATTATTAGTATATACTCGGTTCTCGGTTGAGACACCATTTTTCTGTTGTTCAAGGGTTTGCTTACAGCAAATTCTGTATAATAAGTTCATGCATCAATACGCGATGTTTATCTGATATTCATGGAATCATTATATGCTCGAGGTGGTTGGCTAGAGACTGTCCTTGGCTTAAGAGCTTATTATTAGCAACATTATTGCAATTTCTATGAAAACTGTCTGAAGGAATTTTCAAATAACTTGTATTGTTCATACTAGTACGAGGATCAGCAGACACTATACTTGTCTATGCATTGCTTATAAGGTAATTTCGTTCGGCCTTGATCCCGTTGGAACCAGGCAATCTGTACTGCCACTCAGGGAAGTTGAAGATTCTTTTCAGGTATTCGAGTGTTAATGAAAAAACTTCCACAACACGTATATTCGATTGCTTTATCAATATTGAGCGATGTGTAGCGATGCCTACGGCCCCAACGCCTCATTTACTGTATTGGAAATAAAATAACTGTATTGACAAGCACAAAAAATACTAACCCAGTCCACCTTTCAGGTCTTTGTGGTTGATATGACTGCTCCTTACCAACAATCTATAGCCAACGTCGACAAAAAGATGAAACTTGCTGCTCTTTACTCAAGTTCAAATGGTAAATTTGCAAAAACAAGGATTTGTCATCTTTTGTCTATGTAAAGTAACCCGATGAGAGGTCTTACTATAATAACTAGGACGTTTTAGTCTAGGGTTACAGAATTGTTACAACGGCTGCGTCCACAATTGTGCAATTGCTCAGGTAAATCTTAAGTGTAACAAAAATATGGATATCCATATATATAACTAAGAAATAAATCGAAAACTATCATATTCCTAAACTGTAGATAACTAGTCCATAATGTTGAGCATAAGCTTGAGAAAACAAAAGAAAGATTATTAAGTGTCATAAGTAAGACGTCTGTGACGGCTAGGAGACCATCTCCAGGCTTAGAACATGTCTAAAAAGTATTTACTTACCTATGCAATGAAAAAGAAAAAGCATTTATGATAAGGAAACTGAAAATGCCATAGCTTTTACAAAGAGGAACTATTGGTATTGTTTGTCCGTTGTCGTGAAAATCTCCAATTATATGTGGAAATCCCTGCAGTAAATCACCTCTTTGTAATCAGGAACTCGAGCAATAGTACTTGTTTCATTCTTCATCGTGCAGAACGCAGTGAAATATTTCATATTGCAAATCAGTTGCCGATAACCTACACATTCTTAGCTTTTAAGAGGATACCGTATGACAGATAAAGTGGTGTTCTAATTGCTTAGTCATAATGGTGTATGGACGCATGCTTCTACAGATTCTGTTTGTTTTGCCGTGTTGACAAATCGTATTACATTCATTATCCGTTCAGAGACCAGGTGATATGTGATAGTTCCATCGTTTGATGAATTATAACCGTGCAAACAGAACTCCATACTCTTGCCATTTCACAAAATAAAAGAAATGCATTCTGTATATATATATGTTTAAACACAAATCGCCTGAAGATGGCCAGCAAGGCCTAAAAACGTTAGCGAAAATGCCGTGTTGATGTCATTATTCTACTATTTACACAATGCACAACGTCCTTTAAAGTTTTCATATATATATATATATATATATATATATAAGTTGTCTTCCTTCGTCATTTGTGTTTCTAAGCTATATATATATATATAGATACGTGCCAGTTAAAAAGGACAAATATTACCTTTAGTTACCAATCAAGCTAGTACTTATACGTGGAATGATGCATGAAAAGGTCATGATGGTATCACTATTAATTCGTGCTATAAATGTTAATGCCTAGGTGGGGGTATATCAGGATATCACTATTAAATGCGTGCGATATATATTTTTCGTGTCTTGGTTAGGTATTATTAGGTTGATTTCACTATAAAACCATGTTATAAATGATTAGTGTCTATGTACGGTAATTCATTCATGATTTGACTATGAAATAGATCTATAAATGTTCAGTGTCAAGATATGGTAATTAAGGATACTATCACTATTATCGTGCTAAACATCGTATGTGCCTAATAATGGTATTTAAGGATTATATCACTATAAAATCGTGCTACAAATGTTTAGTGCATAGATATTGTATCTTCAGGGTGATATCACTATATATTCGTGCTATAAATGTTCAGTACCCAGGTATTGTATTTCAGACTATGACTTCATATGCGTGCTATAAATATTTAGTGCCTAGGTATTGTATTTCGGGGTGATGATACTATAGAATTGGCCTAATTACATCGTCAGCTATTTTCGGGAGCTGACTTTATCTCTTGTGTGAATGTGAGACCCTTAAAAACAAAAAAAGTCTTGCTTGGACTATTGTGTGGTTCCAGGGGTCAACGATTATTGGAAACCCAGAGGAAGGTGTAAATCACCCAAATTATCCAAATGTGGTATGATTGTTTATTCATAAGTTAATACCATAACATATTATCATATTTTGTATACCAACAACGAAGAGAATAAATGATGGTCGATGAAGTCATGAAAATAAAATATAACAAGAGTTATATCATAGCTCGCCATGTGGGTTGAGATTCAGAATTAGTATTTTAAAAGCAGGTCTTTGATCAAGGTGAGCATGCCCACAAATGTAGTAAAATAACAGAAACGTCTTCTGATAAGAAACCCCACCCAATTGTTTTTAAGTAGATCAATGGTCATGGTCATGGTCATTGTCATGGTTCGCTGGTCAGTAATGTAGTATTAATGGAAAGGCCTTGTCACAAGAAACGCACATGTCTTAAACCTAAGTTGTATCCTTATCAATCCTGATACAACAATGCTTTATAAGAAAATCCTTTAACCTAACTGTCCAAGGACAACGCCGACGCCGTCGCAATAGATCCCACTGGTTTCGTCTCGCTCAGCAAAACATGAAATTCAACAGGGAGATAAGAGTTACGGTATGCTACTTTAGTCTAAATCTGAGAAACTCCTAGCAGAGAATACAAAATCGGCGAGTTGAAGTTGAGTGTTTTTCGCTTGCATGGATCAATTTCAATTTAAATGGATTTTATTGGCAAATATCTATTACAAATGCCTGATATCGGTGGTGTATGAGTATGTTATTGCGAAGTATGCAATGCAATCAGCACTTTAAAGTGTTGTGTGTGTGATATTTTGCGGTAAAATACGTTATGTAACTTGATTATGATAATTGCCTTTGAAAATCATGAACAAATTCATACACCTTATCTATTAAATGGGAAAACGTTATTTGGAATTTCGAGAAATTGTAAAAGGTTTTTGACCAGCAACAACCAAAGTCACATACAAACACTATGATGGACCACTGTAAGATGCACTTATATCACAATCGCAATCGATGCAATACTTGGACACACAGATATTGATATCGGGAAATATGATGGTTGATATTGATACCATTTATTTTTTTATTTTTGCATTGTACTATGGCATAGCTACAATTTAAAATATCTATGTAGAAAACATAAAGACAGTTATCGAGTTGTCTCCCTTGATACTGTCTTCTGACTTCCGGTTTGCACAGTTCTGACGACATAAAGGCACTCACATTTTTTTAATCCACGAATGAATAAAATCAATACTGGACTAAGATTGATGTGTGAATTGCAAAAGAATGCATTTATGGATGCAAAATATCTATTTTAAGGTTTCTTAAGGCCTCATTATCAAGCCTGGCGATGGCTAAATAGAGGGCGGGAATGAAAGGCCGCACGCACTATTCTGCAGTTGTGACGTGACGAATCCTGTCCAATTACCCAACACAGGGTTTTGGTAATGGCTGCAATTACGAAGACAAAGTCCATCCATTTGTTTTCATTATACGCCAAAACATCTGGGGAGGTATTATTAGCTCCATAGATGAAGCGCTGCTTTATAAGATTTTACTGCACGTAATTATTTTCTGGATAACTTCTCCACCTATATCATCTGCAACCGAGGTTTCTATTGTACAAAACATATTTGCACTACATCGCATAAAGTCTATTTACGGATCACAAAGTTCTGCAAAATGTCAACTCAAAATGAATATACGCAATGCCAGCTGTCAAAAATTGTCTACTTCTGTGAACCTGGGTTTTGAAAAGTTCGACGGATGATGGATATACATGTATGTTTACCTCTTCAGCTGTCACTGATTAAATATAGAGGATACTTTCTTACAAAAGCTGTATAGTGTATCCGTAATGGAAATATGGAGGCCTCAATCAAGCTTTCTTAAGCCCAAGATCCTTTCAACGCTTAAAAAGCAGCTGCTTGTCATCAAGGATTTCGTGATCAGCAATCTAAAAGTTGTATTTCATCCAATGAAGGCATTTCAAACGTGGAATGGAAAATGGTGTAAGGAGCTTACAGGGAGAACATCGGTACTAATTCTAAGCCGGTTAACGGCAGCGAGTATCAATAACCAGCCATCACGTATCATGCGGGATGTGTCAGTGATTATCCCTACACTAGAAGTTGACTTCAATAAGGAGTTTTGTGTTATTCCTGTGGTCATTTCGCTGTTTAATTTTTGTTAAGGAATCAACTAATCGCCGCACTGTTAGCATGAACTCAAAGTCGTTCACCTTAACTTCTATGTAAATCAGAGTTATACCGTGTACACTTAAGAATTAAATGCTTGACTTTATTGTCAATATAAATGCAATGTGAGTGAAGCTACAACACTGTCTATCATAAAATCACAACAGTAAAAGATATAAAAATTGTATTACTCACGGAAAAGAATATCGCTGCTACTTCACCCCCAAAACAAAATTTTGGAAAATTCTGTATATGAAATATCCACCTTGGTATTAGACACAAAAAATACAGAATTATCTAATGCAGATTGCATTTATCATCAAGAAAACATGTATGGCGCCAAATTGGTTCACGGCCCTTTATCAGAGAATATCATTGTTATGCTTCGTTTGAAGTTTCTTCGGTATTTTTCTGTAAAAAACAAATTTGGATACAGTAACTGCTCGTTCGTTAGGATCACGTCGAAAGATGACACCAACTTTAGAAAGGAGAGAGGATAATGCAGACGGACTTGCATAACTGGTTTCTTCTGATGATCTGTAACTGACTTTATAAAAAATAATGGTCGATGTACTTTCCCTGCTCAGACGCAACCAGATCCAAGTCAAAGATTATTATCCCAACATTCCATTGCACACCATGCACGTGCCGATATCAATAATAACAACAATAGCTCAAACAAATAACGTCATAGAAATCCCGTAGATAATGCAACATCATGTATACAGGATAATATAATTTGCATATTTTACATAATTTGCATATTCAACGACTATCTACTGACATCTTTTCTACAATCATAATTACGAAACAAATTAAAGTCACAACTAACCCTTATCAAAATTCGTACATCATTCAGATTTAATTGATTATGTATTTATTAACGTCCTATAAGCAGCTAAGATCATTTAAAGATTGACTTTCATGTGTGCGTGGCGCATGCGTGTAGCGTTTGTGTCGGTGTTTTTGTATGTTGCTGTACGTTTGTGTTTGACTACTTCTGATAGCGCAGAAGTGATGGCGATATAGTGTGACGTCATTGAAGCATACTATCGAAGACAATCAGCAGGACACTCCACCAGGTTACATTATACTGACGTCATTTCTTTTGATTTTTTTTTTTTACAAAATCACAACGGAATTTAATATACTAACCTGTAAATAAAAAATATTCATGAATGTCTACTTAAAAATGAAGACCCAAGAGCAAGAAGCATAGCGTAAAATGCCCGTTATGAACAACTAAGTCAACATTGATACCGTGGTTTTGCATATTACTTAACGAGATCGCAATGAAAAGAAATAACAGTCAACCATCTTCATATCTCGAAAGTTCATGTTGCAAGTTTTACCAACACTCGACACATAGCTCGGACATCATGAGGATTTAGGTGAACGCCAAACCTGTGGGATTTTGAAAGTTTTTTTTTTTTTTTTTTTTCATTTTTAAGAGTGATTCAATTTACAACAATGAATGTTCTCTGTCTTCAGACGTGTCATCTATGTATCTTGACGATGGCCTGGTGCAAGATGTTTAATGTAAAGTGATCCTGGGTTGTCTTTCGAGTTGAATTGATGTTAATAAGAAAATCTCTACTACTGAAAATTAAAGGCTTGTTGCCTTAACATATTCTTCGTGTCCTTTGGTTACACTATCTCTCGAATAATTCTTGTTGGACTCTTTTATTTACTAAGCTCCAAACCAATTGAACTTCCATATTAGAATATAATGCTAGAAGACTACTTTACCCTTTCACCAAGCGTTTCTGGTCGAGCTACTGCGTGGGCATACTCTGCAAATAAAGACAAAAGAACCTTGATAAATAAAACAGCATTACGAAATAGAAGAAAGATGCAGACGTAAAAAATATCCGTTGTAGACGTTTTCTGTCTGGCGTAGCCAAACTATGTATAGATAAGGAATTTAAGCGTTTATTAGAGACCACGGAGACTGGACATTGGGTGACCAGATCGAATTTCAGGATACACAAATGTAGCGTTCTCTCCTAAATTGTGGAAATCGATATCACAATGTCAGCTAAGCCGGAGTGTTTTCTAGGTGTTGAGCTTCCGGCAGGCTTAGACTGCAGTGATACAAATGGAAGCCATCCGCGAGCTGTTTCTTTAAAGGGGCGGATAGGTATTGACACTGACTACATCGCCCAATTTAGTTGAATATCTTTAAATGTATCCAATATTAGTAGCTGAAAAATATACTTATCTTCTATCGGATCACATACATAATTATGAACGACACTTAAGTACACTAACGACAGGATAGCATAGTTCAGCTACAGTTCAATTCATTGTCATTATAATATTTTTTTTGTATACTATATATGTATACTTTGTCTTTTACGAAAGAAACCCGTAGTTCTGATTCATAACTATTTTTGTCTTCTGTCTGCTTCGTAAGGCCTTAGTTAGACCATATTTAGAGTACAGAGGGAGCGTATGGAACCCTTACTTAAAGAAGACATTAATAAGATTGAGTGTTGAAAGGCGGGCAACCAAACAAAAAACAGGGTTGAAAGACTTACCATATGAAGAAAGGCTAAGGCATTTAAAACTTGTATTGCGATTAAGAAGACGAAGACGTTTCAAGAAAACACATGACCTATATGATCCGCTAGTCAAAAAAATCCGTAAGGATAAATCCAAACAAAACAAAAAGTCCATGAATCATGTGTCAAAGAGCGTAGCAAGACATATATTCAAAGGTAATCATTTACACAAGGTGAGGTAAACAGCTGGAACTCGTTACCAAACAAGGTGGTAAATGCACCAATTTCAACAGATATTGTATGTTTTCGAGGATAGAAACGATAGACATTTGACAAACATTGTTTAATTTTACAACTACAAGGCCAACTTTAAATAACTCAGAGTGCCGTCACACAGTCGGCACTAGAGGATGACAAGGATCTGGATATAAAGATCTAGCAACCTTCGTCAATAACACATCTATTTATGTATGTATTGACAGGAATGCTTTAACAATGATACGCATATGTGTGCACCACCGCGAAGAGAAGCATAACATGTGGACAAGGCATAGACATGAAAACAAATACGATATACAGCACATCTTGTTAAGTAAACAAGTCTTATTTTATAATCGTCAATTGCAGTCGTAATTAACATATCTCACGCCATTACCATAAAAACAGTCAATGTGAAATTTGGGATACAATTGATTAATTATTTCATATCAAACTGTGTGTTGCTTGTCACAAACAGAGTAGACTATAGTTGAACAAAGAGTAGGAATACGTCAAATCCAATATTACTTATCCAAGATTTAGTACAATCCCTTATTTCGATTTTTTGGTTTGATTCTAAGATTATTCAAAATATCGTTTAGTTAAACCTTGTGCACTCGTTAGCTTCCATTTCACACCTATTCCGCTACCAAATATCACAATATCGCCTGATTTATATCGCAACTTGATATTATCTTCTGGAAAAAAAACGGTTCTTATTACATTTTCTTAATTAAAACGAGAACGTCTGTGTCCAATGCCGTAAGGTAACTGTGCTAATGATTTCACACATGATATCGGACTACATGTGAATACATGGGCCCCGCGGTGAACGTTAGTTAATACAACACAGTATCATTTCATTCCGCTACAGGGATAAAGAAATCTCAGTCGACGACATAATTATTCTAAGCTAATAGATCTCTGGAATAGCATCAATATTCCTCATAGTCTTTTCGACGGTCTCCATGCATATCTGGATTTTTCATATATTGCCCCCCTTTAATAGATGGTGAGTAAAAGTAACGGTTTCCAGAGTCCGTATTCTTTGTTGGTTCTATCCATTCGTGACGTCGTAAGATTAGTTTTGACGACATGGGTGTATGATTCGATTCTTTATCATAAAGTGAAAATCATGTTCGACTGTTCCAGGGCATAAAACTACCCATGGCGCATACCTCTTAGGAATTCATTATTGGAATGTGTTGATGCCCGTCCTGTACCTCTTTCATTTGTCTGCATATGAAGGATGTTGCGTTTTCTCTGATGTCCTTTCTTGAGAAGACATCGCGATACTTTAGAATAAGGCCTGCGATAATGCACTGCATTAATCGGTGGCGATCTATGTGGTGTCGCGTATGGATACATCAAGAAATAAAAACCTTCTGCGTTGTTTCATGAATTTGTCCTTTCCGTCTTGTCTATGCTTTCTGAATGTTTTTGTCTGTCCGTCTAGATCCCTATAAAGTGTTGGAAACCATTGCTTCCATTTGAGATTTAACCTCTTCTCTCTAAATAACTTTCTTCTTCCTAATGATTCACTTGGCATTGCTTTGCTTTTACCCTTAGCTGAGCTGCTCCTGGTTATCGCTCAGTATTTTTGGAGTGGAACGACTGCTACGCCTTTTGTTAACGAGTGTGAAGTATGCTGCAGCCTCTTAAAACACATACTTGCAAACAGGGGAGGCCGTCCTTGAATTATCATGGCGATAGGCTGTTAAACAATGTAAAACCAAAGTCCCTAGACACTCGTTCGCATATGACTATGACTGCAATGGGTACGGTTAACACTAAGCACTCAAAAACGTATAATGAGGTCATGCATAAAGTGTGGTTACCTCCCCAATTAGTAGTTATCGTTCTTGACACAACGCTTGAGGAGCTAAAATTGTGAGTTTTCATAATTAGCCATATGGTAATTAATGTTTTTACTGTCCATCTGTTGTAAACACACGTTTATTGTAAATTTGTTATAAACTGCCCTCTTCTTGAGAGAGAGAGAGAGAGAGAGAGAGAGAGAGAGAGAGAGAGAGAGAGAGAGAGAGAGAGAGAGAGAGAGAGAGAGGTAATAACCAACCCCTATTCAAGAAGTGGATTTCCTAGGTTAACACTTACAGGGAAAGCCGCTATTTGTTTTATCCAGATCATTAACTAATGATGTTTTACGACATTTTTATTCACTTTAAAAATCACCTAAGGGCCCCAATAGACTAGCTTGACGTGGTGATGCATCTCTCGTCAATTGAGTTTATTTTAGATTGATCTGATTGATGTGTATGGTTATTGATGCACAAACTGTTTAAACAAGTGTGTACTGCACACGGATCAGTCAACAAAACAGTTTACCCAAACGAACACACATCGTGTTTTGGATTGATGCATCGATGACCTCACAACACTGCTTCTTTATTCTATTGACAAATCACTTTGCGACCGGTAAGTTTATAGTATCGCACACCCACTTTCATTTGCTTTGCTGTAATTTGTTTGTTTAGGGCTTCACTTCCTCACAACTGATAATTTAACTTGACGGATTCCATGGATTATGGGGTAAATTAGGGTGACTTTTACAATGCCATCACAGCGATACCGGTAATAACAAATCCGATTACAGTATACCGACAATAGGCTCGTTTTTCATTCAGTCACTATGTTTCTATTATTCTTTCATACGAAACAATTATGAGGACAATTTGCATGTTCAAGTAATTTATTGAATGCAAAATGTAGTTCAATGCTGTTTTTGCGGATACATATCAGTGGTTGGTCTAGTATGCTTAGCATCCTAGCTTATGGCATTCAAGGGCCACCTCCCCTGTGATCGAAATGTATTGTTAAGTGAACCGTTTGTTTTATGATGATGTATGTTCGTGCTTACCTCCTTGTGATAGCACGGAACTGGTGCCGACTTTATAGTGCTACCTCATTGAAGCACACTGCCGAAGACATCCAACAGGACACCTCACCCGGTCACATTATACTGACAACGGGGGAACCAGTTGTTCCACTCTTATCAATACCAAGCGCCAAGCAAGAGCATAAACTACCATTTTTATATACTCTAGTAAGTCTCGGCCAGGGCAAGAACTCAAAACATTCGTCATATTTGCGAACGGTCAACTAAAGGCGAAATGTTATACAGTGCCAAAGGAGAGATTAGGAATAAAAGAATTGCTAGAAACGAGAAATCGTACTATCCTGAATCTAGTCGCCTCTTGCTATAGCAATGGGGGCAGCAGTTACAATAACAACGCCCCCTCATACATACCAGTGAAATACCAAACATTTGAATGGCACAAACAAGTTTAGCTGTGTCAATAAATATCTATAACGGCCATTTCGAATAGAATTTAAGATTGTTTGTGTTTGCACAATTGTAAATGGTCTTGTTACAGACTGGTGTAATTTGATTCGGGTTGCGTATCTTTCATTTTGTTTGGTTGATGTTGTTTCATTCAGTATCAATCTGTACGCGTCATTCATTGGCCCTAATGACATTTTTGTGTTGATTTGCCGATATGAATGTAATTATAATAAGTACTAATTGTAACGGCCTTTGTAACATATGTTCCCAAACGACCCCCTCCCCAGTCCTCAATAAGGTAGATGATGTCGCATTATTGCTTGTCATTTCATACTACCCCTATATACCAAATGTCGTCAAAATCGGATAATTTCAAAATTTAAAATAATGAAGGCCTCGGAGGCCGACCAAGTCGGATGACCGATTGAAAAAATATTCTTCCTCAGCGCCATCATACACGAGCAAATATGTAAAGTTCCGTTGAATTCAGCCCATAGTTTTCGACAAATATGTCGGAAACCTCGTCGGCGGAAGAAAATGAAAGAACGTAGAATTATAATAAGAAACGGAGCAAAAGCAATATGTCCCCAAATTTTGTCAATACCAATAAAAAAGAGAGTAACTAAAAGAGAAAACTGCATTATCATAAAAGAAGGTGATATCTTGCGTTATGGTAGTAACAAAAAAGTCTTCCTTTTGTGAAAGATCATGTCCACAAACGTTTAATAAAGGGTTCCAGATAAATAATAACTGACACTTCTCTATTCATAGATACTGTAAATAAACAAGTGATTCGTATCAGTTACATACGAGACCAAACAGTTCATGTATTTAAGTGAATTTCATTTATATAAAAAAAATCGTTGGCGGTTTGAACATAATAATCCACTGGCCATAGGCAAAGTATGTTTGACAGAATTGTTTTGTTTTTTTCTTGATCCCCGCATGGTAAATCAATTTAAACAATAATACATCTGATGAAGTGGTACGATAATCGGGCCTGGAAAACAACTTCGACCTTGGAAGATATGCACGCACGTGATGATGCTGCAGAGTATCAAGTGTCTCAGTGATTGGCTTAAGTAGGAGTGATAACAGGGTAAATAACATTGTGATAAGGACCAGCGTTTCGCATTGTCACGTGACAGGGAAGCTTGGTACACAGCATTGCAATTGTGAAATTGTTTTTGACATCATGGAATATAATAATTCATTAATGCAGAAAACAGTAATGGACTTATGGCTCCCGTCTTTATTTTAATAACTGACAGTTTAGAGAATAAATGTATGAATGTAAGGTAATGACAATAATACAATGAGAATATATCTTACAAACATCCGCTATTAAGTAAAGAATATAATTTAAAGTCAGTAATAAAAATGAGTTTAACAGTTGAATGTTTTACAATATTTTTCAGAGTAAGTCACATTTTCCACAATAGTCCTTTCATATCCATTCTCTTCAAACCAGGATGCGATGACCAGCCTTAGTGCATCGCATACGATGAGCCATTTACTATTAAAAATATCTTATTAGATTGTATCGATCTGCAGGAGATAGTTCCCATAACGGCATGTCTAATGCTTCTATTCGAAACTGTTAACATATCCAAAATGTTTAAATATCTGAAAACTATAGCAACATTTATCATTTTAAACTCTTTTCGTGAGTGTACCAATGTATTTAATGGCTTTCGTTTGTGTGATGTTGTTTCGTTTAATGCCCATTTTTAGTCACCATTTGCGAGCTTTAATGAATGACATGCTCTTCGTTGATAGGCCATTAAGAATGTTTTAATGATCACAATAACAGTTCTCAACATCCCTCCTCAAGAGTCATGGATGGTTTCTCCTTTGTTCAGGGGACATTGGAGAACCCCAGACTTTGGTCCGCAGTATGTTGATTATAGGCAAGTCGCCCCCTTCGGAAGATTCGAGGGTTTCGTCTGTGTCTTTTGTATAGGAGACATTGAAAATACCAAAGTAGATATGCGCCCAATTCACCACTTTTTAAAAGGCATCATTTTTCCTTTCTTTCCTCTCTGATGTCTTCTTCCGATCGTTGTCTTCTCCTATGTGTCTCCTTGATACCCGTCCTTATATGACTTTCGAGGACTTTTCTTGCAACGACGTAAAACACCTGAAAACAAATACACTTTCAACATCAATTTGAATTACATCAATGTTATTGACTATATACCGCAAAAACCGGGCACTGCACTATAAGATACGTTCATCGAAACAGAAACGAATAGCCAAGAGTGAAAAAAAAATGTTTGCATTGCTCTCGAAGCGTTCGACAGATTGACTAGTTGAATGAAGGAGTAAAGGATCCTTTACATGGTATTGCAAGCGATATTTACCATTTACGACGGGTAATTTTAAAGACATTAAATTAAATATGACGTAGAATGTTTTCCGACAGACTATATGAAATATTTCTTCATAAATGTCGTGCCTGAAGCTGCAAGATCGTTTACAAACTGCACACTGGCAAGTTTGAATTGCCTTTGCGACCAAATACAAATTACAGTATCAATATTGTATATATTTATTATGTAGAATAATGTTTTTGATCACAACGTTATAAATGATAAATATTTGATGACGACATTTCCAAGGAAACTGTCAGCATGACAACAAAGTTGCTGCAGGAAGTGACATTCGTCTTGACAGCCTTGAATGTAACTGTTTGAAGGAAATTACGTTTTAATGGAAATGTGTGCTGTGCTGAAAAACAGATATTATATTATAAAACTGTTTGTAACTTGAATATGATACAGCCATCCATCATTGACTAATTCATATAAATACAAACATGCTTGTATATTGTCATGCTCCTATATTGATGAATGGAGCCGGGACTTCGTGACCAAGTTCTTATAAAACCGCTTCAATCCAGACAGAAGAAATGGATTTTAGGATCATTTTTCATTTTGATTAAATGTTAATTCTGATGGATTGTTACGATGAATCAATAGGTGTTGTTAGGTTTTCTCTCCCGAGACAAATCGGTCGATACTGAAAAAGAGGCTTGCTGTGGAACTGCCATACTTGTATAAACGTAGTGTATTCGGAAGCGTTATTTAAAGAAAAATATATTTTTAATAAACCATACACCTGTTGTTAAAATTGTATCTCAATTTGACTTTACTTAGTACGAAGTTGACATTCACACTTCGGTAAACTTTAGTCTGGCGTGTAGGAATACAGTGCTGACAGTGAAGTCGGGCCCAATTCAGTACACACAAGCTTTAATCAATTTATGTTGTATTTTGTGAATACTTTTTGATAAAATATTATGTAAACCAAACAATATGTAAATAGAAGCTGTTAATTACAGAAATATCATGTGTGATATCATGGAACTTGAATAAATAGATGGTGTTATTTTCGATTTATATTATGTTTCCTTCTGTAGTTGACCTTTCCCTCCAAATCGGACTTAGCTGTTTTGCTGCTCAAATCAGTTGTCGGGCTGCTCACCCAGTGCATATAACATCCTATGAAGGGCGATTATTTTAAGACGCGCGTCATTGAAATATCAGTAAAAATGAAGTTTATACACCAGTACACAAAAAAGAAAATTGAACGAACAGCCTTTTATTACATTCGTTGCTCTGCTTTATTATAAATTGTTTTTTGCTTTGCTACGATTTGACGCCGGCAGAACACTAGCCATAGTCGGCAAGACAAACTTGGCAGTAGATGGGACACCAGTTACTTAGTAAGTTCTTACTTTACAACATTAACGAAAGACACTTCATAAAAAGGAAACATGACTTATACGTTTGCTATGAGTTATTGTATTTTTTTAATTAAGATTTATCGGATCTATCCACTACAATCACGATCGATAATAAGAATAACGTCTAAGATTGAATGATACGAGATCATTAATCTCCAGATTTCAATTATGTTCTTGAAAGTTAATTTGCAGGCTGAGGTAAATGACACGGACGCTGTCTCTGCTCATTGCATTATGTATGGGAAGAATGGCCCATTGGTTTCAACTGCAGGCCTTCGAATGGCGCAGAACTGTAGTGTTATCCAGATTCGTTTATTAGATGATGCGAATCGTTGTTGACATTGATGTTAGTTATTATTGGCAAAGTAAACCCGTGTGGAATATTGAAACAGGTGTAGTATTTCTCTAGATCATCTTTCATAGACTCTCAAGTGAGTCCTCGCTATGCTTAACGTTTAACGTTTAAACAGCTTGGTTGGATGATTGGCTGGTTTGTCGGTCTTGTTTAATATGCTTTCAACACTGAGGTATTTCAAGGACATTTTCTACTTGGATGGAACTAATTGAACGTCCGCGTGATAGTGCCTCGTTACTGAAAATGTCGCAAGCACATTAGTTTGACTTCTATCCAGGTCCATTATACTGACACAAGAATGGATAGTTGAGAATCTAGCAAGAATAAACAAATGCCGTTTTGATGACTTTTAAAGCATCATAACCTAGAAAAAAAACTCGCCTGGGCGAATACGCAGTTCCATGATCAAACGTTAGAAATATCATGGAAAATAGCAGGGGAAAAGATTGAGGAGGATAGATAAATCTCCGTTATAATTATCTTTTTGAGATAAAATTTTAATTGTATTGCAGAAACAGTCATTAATCTCTACCTGTAGTTAGACAAAACTCTGTCCACAGGCTAACTGGAAGTCTGCAGAATTAGGATTCTTCAGGGAGACGAAACTATAATGTTTATATCATTTCAACTCTTTCACACGGAGGCGAAAACGAACACACCGCAACCTTCTGTAACACACACTTACCATGCAAATTTCGCGCACATAAAGGGAAACTATATTTGAAAGACCATTTTTGATTGGATATTAAAATACACAACCTGAGCGGAAAATTTTCTTTTTATCTTAAACCAGAAAAGCTGTCACTCTCTGTCCTCATCATTACTGTTTTTCATATTTTTAATTTCAATTTGGATGGGACCTTAGGCTGTTTATAATTCATAACTATTAACTGTTTTATTTGAAGGAAACCGTTAACAACCAGATTCTAGTAACAAAAATCTCATGTCAAGTCATGTTACTTTTTGTTGGGATTTCGTCTCTTCGTTCATTAATATACATCGTTACAATATAATTGTAATATTAAAACCCAAATTGCACTGCACATAAGTTATATGTGGCGCAACGGTATAAGCTGAGGGTATTTCTGGCTAGGCGATTTGGTGCCGTAGATCGTGAGTTCGAGGCACGGTCAGGGCACGAGTCAAAAAGTTGTCTTCCTTCGTCATTTGTGTTTCTAAGCTAAATATATATGATAATTTATATATGCATAAGTGTATTATTAAAATTCTATAGTACATATCTCTTTAAAAAAATAACAATTGATTCAAATTGCCAACGGGCCGTTAAACTATGCAATGCAAACATTCGAAATGATACTTCTTATTTTAAATTTTTTATTGAAACCCAAACGTTAGAAACAACGTACAAAACATTCTGAGCAACCCGACGACATATGTATTTTAGAATATCCGTGAAGCCAGTATCGAATGATACGGAAACATTTCCTACGGTATAGTCTTAATGTTTTACGAGTTGAACTGCTCTCGGTCAACATGCTATCCTCTAATGTATATAATCTGATATTACCTTGACAGCCCATACGATTTCTTCACTTTAACTTTAACCCCATGCATGATGAATTATAACTTAAGCTCAAACTTGGTTTATTATAGCCAGGGAAATGTCGAAGTTCATCCTTAAAAGACCATCTAACG